>NC_143577.1:25204851-25364719 GCF_048544385.1 Mastigoproctus giganteus | reverse complement strand
ACATTGGCACAATCATAAGGAAGTATTATTGTGATGTCACAATCATACTTTCAACAATACAAATAATTAGGAAATTCATTAGAACAGTAGCACACTATGGCCACAAGTGCCGATGCACCTAATAAATCCCCAAACAAACAAACATTAGAACAGTAATTTATGCTCCACTCCTGTATGCTACTGAAGTGTGGGCATCAGCAGCTACTACAATGAAGAAGCCAATCCTCACTGCAGAGATCTGTCTCTATAAATGGGCTAACTGGAAAGCTTGCCTCCCACCAGAGGACAGAACTAGTCTTAACTATTTCACTGAGGATGCAGTGACTACCTGATATCATTGAAATGCAACTGGTAGCCACAGTTAAAATGATCACTGGCCAGATCTCAACACTGTGCATTTGGGATTCATGTTACTGGCGAATACCCAAGCCAGAACTTCAGTCAATCCTGATTCTCTGCTCGAAGCATCGGAGACATGATATCTCAGATTGCTTCCTCCCAAATCAAATGCTAATGGAAGTACAGCGCCTCGATGCCGACTTGAATAAGGTTTGCACCGATAAAACCTATAGGAAAGAAGTCTTAGCAGTTCGCTCGAATCCCAGAAGCCAATAAGAACAAGCTTGTGCTCCTCTCCACACCATCTGCCAAGCTCTACTGTGCTACGACAAAATTTGTTTGCTACATTTGGGATATAAGTACACATACCCATGCTTTTGTAAACATTAGCGCATCAATGCATATCCACAGAAAGTATGAATATCATTCTTGTATATTATGTATATTGTAAATATAACCTTACATGATGTAACATTATAAATAGTTAATGCTTGCATCATGTGAGGAATAATAATGGCATGTTACATGTTTTTAATTTTTCTTTTTAAATTGTTCTGTACATAATCAATTATTTAATTCTGATGTGAGCACCTGGCCTTTTGCCATGATGGAGCAGTTGCAACTTTAATTACATATATCCAATTGTATTCATCTAGTTCCGGTCAACCCTTCCCTGTTTCTTCCATCATGTAGTATGACTGATGACTTTTGAGGTTATGATGGACATCAGGGTGATATCCAATCTTCTTTACATTTCAAGGGTACAGCTCTAAAACGGTGTTCACAGGCCAGCTGCTAGTTAGTTCACTGACCAAACCTATTGGTAACTCTTTAGGAGGCTTCTGGATCAGCTAGTGTATAATCTTGCTACCTCTACTCTGCCAGATAGTGAGGAGGGAGTCAGAGTAGTGTGTATGTGGGGGGCACTGTAGAGGCCACATTATGTCAAGGATCTGGGTATATTCTTACCACGTGTACACCATATCCAAAAATTTCATTACTCCATACAGCATGTCCCCCCACTTCTTACTATTGAATACACCATGAATTGTCAAACTAATAGATTAAGCTTATCTGCGAAAAGATCTAAACCTCCCAAACACTTCCTAGTTCATTTTACAAATATGTGTTGTCTCAATTCTAATCTCAACGATGTCCATTTCCACTTGCAGGCTGCCAAACCCCATGTACTTTTTCTGACAGAATCTCAGTTAGCGGTTGATCCAACTACTGCTCATCTCACTTGCCCAAATTATTTACTTTATGATTCCTTTCACCTCAGAGGTGGCACTTGTGCATATGTCCGTTCCGATATTCCCTGTCAGAGATTTGGTGATTTGGAATCTCCTCTTTTCGATCTTCTCTGGCTTAAAATCTCTCTACCTCATTCTGTCAAATTCATCTGTTGTCTCTATTGTTCTACCAACTCAACTAATCACCTGGAGCTCTTTGATTTCCTCCCTTCGCAAGTTGACTTTCTCCAGTCCAACTTTCTTAACAGTGAGATAATTTTCCTTGGTGATTTTAATGTCCACAACTCCAGATGGCTTCCATTTTCTAGTCACACTGATCCAGGTGGTTGAGATGCTGAGGCTTTTGCAATTACTAGTGACCTTGCACAGATTGTTCATTTACCTACAAGAATACTAGACAATCCTAACCATATAGCCAACATGCTTGATCTTTTTCTCACAAACAACCCTTTTAAGTACACGGTCAAAGTGAGTGGTCCTTTAGGCACCCCAGATCACAACTTGGTGATCTACAAGAATACAAAATGGATCACCTGCAAGATTTCTTTTCCTTGGTCGGATTACTGTTTCAAAACTTCTGATGTCAACTTTTGCTCAGATTGTGTCAGTGAAATTATTCTTGTAGTAATGGAATCCTTTATCCCACACTCCACTTTACTGTTCAAGACAAGAATGTTGCATATCATAATTGGCTTGTTACCAATTCTTCAGTTTCTTTTTCTGTGTACATCAAAGCTCGCAACAATTGTAAAGCAGTTATTAATCAGTCCAAACTAGATTTTGAACAGGCTAAGAGTAGAAAACTTGCTTCTTGTCCTAATGGTAGCCGAGCATTCTTGTCTCTTGCCAAAGCTATTGGCTGCAACTTTTGCCCATCTCTGCTCCCACCTCTTTCAAAACCAGATGGTTTTGTTGTCACTTCAGCCAAGGATAAAGCTGATGTACTAGCATCCCTTTTTTCTTCCAACTCATGTATTAATGATCTTGATAAAACACCTCCCACCATTCCCAACACACTCCATTCAATGCCTCCTGTGGTCTTCCGTCAAAAGGATGTCAGAAGAATTTTGACGAATCTTGATGCTAAGAAAGCTCCAGATCCTGATGGTATTTCTCCACTTGTTGTTAAAACCTGTGATCCTGAACTTACTGCTGTTCTTTGCCGCCTTTTTTTCACTATCTTATTCCAAAGGTGTTTTTCTTCTGCTAGGAAATTTTCTCATATCCAGCCAGTTCCAAAAAAAGGGTGACAAATCCCTCCCATCCAATTATAGTCCCATTACAATTACTTCTACTCTTTTTAAAGTAATGGAGAAATCAATTAACTGCCAACTCTTAAACTACTTCGAAACCTTCTGTCTGATCAATGAACGCCAGTATGGATTCCATCAGTGTTGATCCACTGGTGATATTCTAACTCATGTTACCCATTTATGGACAAATTCAATGGAAAAGTTCGGTGAAACACAAACAGTTGCTCTTGATATCTCAAAGGCTTTTGATCATGTTTGGCATTAAGGTCTTCTAAACAAGCTTCCATCTTATAGTTTGCCAACTGTTTTTTGTAATTGGTTATCCTGTTTTCTCTCTGATCGCTCACTGAGGGTGATTGTAGATGGGTCTCTGTCTTCTAACTTCTCCACTAATGCTTGTGTCCCCCAAGGCTCAGTTCTTTTCCTCTTGTATATTAATGACCTTATATCATTGACTGGAAATCTTGTCCATGCCTTTTCTACAGATACTTCCATGGGCACTGTTCTTTTGAATTGGCTTCTATAATTCACGCTCTCTCTTTCAAAACAGTCCGAACACGTGCCGCCACCAGCCAACATCCATTTACTGTCCAACTTCAAACTCACAGAAGCAGTTTTTCATCTTCCCGTTTATTCATTCAACTGCCATTTTCTGGAACAACATTCCTTCATACGTATTTCCTGAAAATTAAGTCTACAGAAGTTCAAGTCTAATGTCAAGAAATATCTTCTTTTGTCTTCTCAACCTCCAACCCAAGCACGGTACTAAGTACTATAGGTTCTAATACCTGTCGTGTTTGAGGTTTTCATTAAAAAAAAAAAAAATTAAAAGATTTTCTCTCTCTCTCTCTCTAAATATTTGACCACAACATTTTCATTTCATTACACTTCTGTTACATTCCATTGTTAAATTTAAATTTCTTAAATTTATTCAGACTACCCACTTTCAGAATACTAGATGGAAGTTTGTTCAAGTAATCAATTGCTCTCTAGCTGAAACCAAATTTTGACACTTCTACTCTGCAACCATCCTTTTTCAGTTTAAATTTATGTAAGTTTATTTATTAAATTTGTTTTTCAATTTAAATTTGTATACCTAATTTTCATGATCTGTAATTTGTAGAGCCGAAGTCTTTATTGGTAAGAGCACCCTTTCTCTGACTAATCTTGGGCTAAATTCCAGATCTTGGATACAATTTGAATCTGCACCGTGGGCATGGTCTTAAACAGAGATATTGTACGGTTGAGTTCTGTGATTAGGCACCTCCGTAGCCAGGTGGGTAGGAGCAGCAGTGCGTAGCACATGCTTCTTGATTAGACCGGGGTTCGAGCCCGTCGCCACCAAATACGGAGGATGCGGAAATGTCAGGGAATGACCACCGCATATCCCGGAGCAATATGGCCTTAGTTGCTAATGCTCCTAAAAACCAAATAACTAACTAACTAACTAACTAAGTTCTGTGATTGGGCGATTATTGTGAATGCATTCGCTATTGTTAGTCTTAGTTAGGGTGTTTATCCCCCACCTTACTCCTGTTTTTATAGCGGAAAAAGAGTTCCCTATTTAAAAACAGCGGTAAGGGATATTTTAACCAAAGATTATACCAAGCCCTTGCTATTGTTAGTCTTAATTAGGCTGTTTATCCCCCACCTTACCCCTGATGTTATAGCGGAAAACGAGTTCCCTATTTAAAAACAGCGGTAAGAGATATTTTAACAAAGATTAGTTTTTACGCGACTTCAAAAGGAATTTAAGCAAAAAACGTAGTTATTTTTGCTTATTTTAATTCTGTATTGCCGTTTCTATTTATCTTTATTTAGACTTTGATGTATTACAATGTTTTTGGTGTGTTACATGTGGGCAGGGAAAGCAGTGAGTGGCACCTACCAATCACTGCTTTGTTTCTGATTGTTAGTCGAAATATGGACTTGTACTCAAGATCTGGAGTTTTACCTAATTTTGTTTCTCTTCTCCACACTCATTCCAATGGATCTACATTCTTCCTAAATGAGGCATCCAGACTTATATGCAATACTAATCATTGCCTTATACAAAAGTGACCTTCCTGCTGGCAGAATTCCTGTATATCATTGACAGAACTGTCCCCATGAACTGTCCTAGCAGCCTGTGTGACTGAATAGCATGATCCTGGCAAATAGTATTCTTCTTGTCTTAAAGTCTTTCCTGGCCATCGTGAGATCTGTCTGTCACATGTTCATACTTCTTAAATGTTTCCAACAGTCGAATCATTGTAGAATGACTAAAGCCTAACATTTTTGCAATTTTTTAAGCAGAGAAGCTTTCGCCACAAAGTCAGACCACAGGATTATGCAATCATATAGAAGCCTATATGATTGCATAATCATATAGAAGCCATCTGTCTTAATAACTGAAAAGTTGGCAATACAAGCTCATTAAGATTGAAGATTGAATACAAAATGATGAATTGTAATAGTAGAAAAGAAAAGCAATTGCAATAACAGACCAGTTACTCCGATTAGCTCTTTGGAAAACTGTCATTGTTTAACTAATCAGTTAATTTCAATCTGCATATGAATTTTTGTTCGTTACAATGTTTAATACAGAATTTCTTTTCCTTTGAATGGTTAGGAATACTACAATTCTGTAACAAAAAATGAGATGCACATTAAATTCTTGGCCAGTAATGAATGTATGATCTAATTTATTACATATTCAGTTTTAAAATGTTGCCTAACCTCAAAAACTGTAAAGTTTTGAAAAGTAGTGCAGGACCTAATCTCTTTAAAAGTTACAGCTGTCAGTTACAGGCTCCGCAAAAACGATAAGTGTTTGCCTTTTATTTACATGATTGTTATTTTATATTGTACTTAATACGTAGTCATATAGTTATAGTTACGCTGGTTATTTTTTATTTTAATTTAGATAAAGAGTTTTTGTGGATTTTACTTACGATAGGTAAAACCGTTATTTCGTTCCATTTTTGTAGCCATTGTTTTTGGATATAGTGGTAGGGAATTCAAATTTTTTAATTGAGGTAGCTAGGTAGCTCTAACGCATAATTATATAGTAATACGCTTCACTGTTTCTATTTAATAGTTTCTATTCAAATACTATTGATATTTAATTTATTGATTTTATTAATTTAAACTACCATGCCCCAGACTAGAGCAGCAAAGCAATGGGCACAAAGTGGCAGGAGTGCTGTGACTCGGGGGAGAACTGAGGGGGGCAATTCTCCAACGCATCACAGCCTAAAAAAATGTGCAACTTGTGAAATGTTTGCCGAACTCTCTGGAACGGAACATGATATTGCCATGGGGGATGTCTTTGTGTGTGTGTGCGATGTAAGGAGTGTAAGGAAATCAGGCGACAACTCAGCGTTGTTATGGGCCTATATGAGAGTTTGAAGGACAGGGTGGATGCCCTCGAAAGATCTAAATTGAGGGGCCCATCAGGCTCTTAGCTGCCCACATCAACGCCAGAGCTTGCACTTGGTCATCACGCAACACAGCGGCAACCCCTAAGGCAGAATGCGCTGGTCCCACAGGAACTAGTAGTTGTTGGTGACTTTATTGTCAGGGAAACGGGAAACATGCTTTGTAAAAAGGATAGGTGGAACAGGACCAGGGTATGTCTGCCAGGGGCAAAGGTTGATGACGTTGTAGAGCGGATATCATCTTTTAAGGGCACAAAAGGTGATATAGTTGTACACGTTGGCACTAATGATATTAAGAGTAGGAGACCGGCGGAATTACTCAACAAGTACAGGTCACTGTTGAAAAAAAGCCGTGAAATAGGGTTGAATTTGAAAGTGTCTGCAATTCTGCCCAGACACGATAGGAGGGAGTACATGATGAGAGCCTTGTCGATCAATTCGGCCCTGGAAAGATTGTGCAAGGCTCAAGGGGTAGAATTTTTTTCAGCCTGGACTGTACTTGTTAACAGGAGAGATTGCTTCTACAGGGATGGGATACACTTAAATAGAAAGGGTGCAAGAATATTTGCTGATGCTATCGAGGCAGTGTTAGGTGGGTCGGAAAACTGCTAGTTTGGGGGGATACAAAGACTAATAGTTTAACAGTAACCGCAGGCAGAGGTGAAGGTGATTCTTGCACAACTTCTATTAGAATAAGAAGCGACCTGGAGCGAGGGGTGTTGGGGGTTTCAGGGACGGATGGCAGTCATCATGGAATAGTTGGGTATATGGGATGTGTTAGGGTAACAAGGAATAGGCATAGGAGCATGTATGCTTGCATGTATACCAATGCTAGAAGTATAGTAAATAAATTTGATGAATTTGAAGTGTTGGTCAAGACATCAAAGGCGGATATTGTTGGGATAGCAGAGACGTGGTGTCACAAAGATATAAGGAATGCAGAACTGGAATTTGGGGAGTACAATGTGTACAGAAAGGATAGACAGGGCAGAAAGGGAGGGGGTGTTATGCTGTTAATTAAGAAAAACATAAAATCAAAGGAAGTGCACCCAGTTAATATAGATGAACAGTGCTCTGTTGAGTCAGTTTGGTGTGAGATAAGCACTGCGAAAGGAAAAATAAGAGTAGGAGTGTGTTATAGGCCTAATGCCTTGAATGAGTACAATGAACAATTGTACAGAGAAATAGAGTGGGCCAGTAAATCAGAATGTCTTATAATGGGGGATTTTAACTTCCCAGATATTGACTGGAACTTGTGGGTTGGTCACTCACACACTAGTCAGACTTTTGTGGATTTATTGGATGATTGTTTTCTGCAGCAGCATGTTCGAGAGGCAACCAGAGAAAGTAACACTCTTGATCTGGTTATCAGCAGTGATCATTCGTGTATTAAGAATTGGCAGATAAAGGAACCACTAGGTGGCAGTGATCACAGTGTGCTGAAGTGGGATTTACTCAAAGAGGTAACTACCGTCAGGGGTAAAGGAAAGGGTTTTTGCTTCCGTAAAGGGGAGTACAGTGGTCTCAGATAGTTTTTAAGTTCTGTACAGTGGGATCAACTGACGATGTTACAAACAGTAAATTCTAAGTGGGAAGCATTCAAAGAATTAATCGTGGAAGCTACTAGACTTTATATACTGATTAAGAAATATCGTTCAAGGTTTAGGCCTAAATGGTTATCAAATGAACTAATGAGACTCGTGACGGAGATGGGATGCATATAAATTATCAGGTGACGCAGAAGCCTGTGGCAGATATAAGCTAGTCTGTAATCAGGTCACAAAGGAGGTTCGGCAGGCGAAGGCGGATTACGAGAAATCTTTGGCAAAAGATGCTAAGAAAAACAGCAAGGATTTCTTTACTTATATAAACTCTAAAAGGAAGGGGATGAATATGATTGGTCCACTTGACATCAATGGTTCGACTGTTGATGATCCTGCTCAGATAGCAAACAAACTGAATGAGTATTTTGCATCTACATTCACACGTGAGGAATTATTACAATTTGAAAATGGAAGAAGGTTATCAAATTGTAGCAGTGTGCTTAATGATTTTGTAATAACTGAGAGCAAAGTGGAGGAGAAATTGTTGAAGTTAAACACAAGAAAGGCACCTGGGGTGGATGGGATCTATCCAGTTATTTTAAAGGAGGCAGCAAAGCAACTAAGCAAACCCTTAGCCATAATTATGAGAGCATCCTTGGACTCAGGGGAGGTTCCCACGGACTGGAGATGTGCAAATGTGTCCCCAATTCACAAAGGTGGATCGAAGGGTGACATGAGTAATTACAGACCAGTTAGTTTAACTTCTGTTCCTGGTAAAATAATGGAGTCGCTGGTTAAAGATGCATTGCAGGATCATCTAGACAAGACTGCAGCAATAATTCAAACACAACATGGGTTTGTTAAGGGAAAGTCTTGTCTGACAAATTTGATTGGTTATTATGATGTGGTCACAAAGGAACTGGATGCAAAAAATAATTTTGATACCATATACTTGGATTTCAGGAAAGCTTTTGACACTGTTGCGCATGGAAGACTACTGTACAAATTGGAGCAGAATGGTATTAAGGGTAAGTTGCTACAATGGATAAAAGGATGGTTAAGTGGGAGAAGACAGAGGGTGGTAATCAATGGGTGCTGCTCTTCGTGGACTAATGTTATTAGTGGAGTCCCACAGGGTTCGGTGTTGGGTCCACTGTTGTTTTGTGTATTTATCAATGATATTGATGAAGGTATATCAGGCTTAATGTCAAAGTTTGCAGATGACACAAAGGTTGGCAGGGTTGTTAATGACAGTAATGGCAGTGTGCTACTGCAACAGGATCTAGAAAATTTGGGCAGATGGGCTAAGAAGTGGCAACTGAAGTTCAACCTTGACGAATGCAAAGTACTGCATATGGGTAGAAGTAACCCCAGAGAAACGTACCAACTGTGTGGTACTACACTTAAGGTGGTAGAAAATGAAAAAGACCTGGGAGTAATTGTGCAGTCAGATATGAAGTTTTCTGAGCAGTGCAGACAGGCTGCTAGGGCAGGTCATGGGGTTTTGTCAATGATATATAGGAATTTTGCTAGCAGGGAAAAGGAGGTGATTGTCCCTCTGTATAAGGCAATGGTCAGGCCACGCCTTGAGTACTGCGTACAGGTCTGGAGGCCTCATTTTAGGAAGGATGTAGATTTGCTTGAGCGTGTACAGAGAAGAGCAACACGATTGGTGAGGGGAATGAAGGGATTCTCTTACCAAGAGAGGCTTAAGTTCTGCAAATTGCAGTGGCTGGAGACTAGGCACCTGCACGTTGATCTGATTGAGGTCTATAAGGCCTTGAATGGGTTGAGCACGCTGAATTCTGATGGGATCCTTCCACTTGTTCAGATTACCAACCTACGGGGACATAAGTTCAAATTAAGAAAGGACAGATGTAGAATAGATGTGCGGAAATTTGCCTTTAGCCAGCGGGTGGTTAATTGCTGGAACAAACTTCCATCTGTCGTTGTGGAAGTTGATAGGTTAAATAAATTTAAGGAGGAACTGGACAGGCATTTGGAGGGAATGGTGTGATTTTTTTTGGCTGATGCTGCATAAGCTCCTACACTTGCTTTCTTGCATCATGTGCCACTACTACTACTACTACCTATTGCTAAAATAAGTATTTTGTTATGAATTACCTAATGCAGATGGTATTGACTTAAAAAAACATTTAGTTGGAGGTTTATGAGTCTGTAAATGATTAACTTTAAATATGATAGATTAAAACAGTTGTCACAAAAAAGTAGAAATGTATGAGTGGTTTAATATTATAAATCAAGAAGTGCAAAATTTGATATGCATGCTGTAACATCGTTCAAGAGTGGGTTTATTATTATTATTTTTTTTTTCCAGAAAAAGAACTGGTAAGAAATGCACCTAATATTGGAAAACCCTCTGATAATAGTATTATCAGAGGGTTTTACTGCATCATAATATGCAGTACCATAGTTTGGTACTGCATATTATGATGCAGTACCAAACTATGAAGATAAATTTTTAAATTATAAATATAAAATTTATTATAGGAGACAAAATATCATTTACAGTGGATTTAGCAGTACTCTGGTGAAAAATATTAGAGAATCATATCTTGTGAAAATGATGTTTGTTAGATATGATGACATATCTAACAAACATCATTTTGTCAGATATGTCATCTGGAATCATACTGCAGTTACAGCATGAATTTGTTAAGGAGCAATCTTGTCTGACCAGTCTTATAGGATATTATGATGCAGTGCCAAAGGAACTGGATGCAAAACATAATTTTGATATCATATTGCTTGGATTTCAGGAAAACTTTTGATACTGTTGCACATAAAAGGTTGCTGTACAAATTGGAGCAGTGTTGCCTTAAGGGCAAGTTGCTGCTGTGGATAAAGGGATGGTTAAGTGGGAGAAGGCAGAGAGTGGTTATTAATGGACACTGCTCTTAATGGACTAATGTTATTAGGTGAATCACCCAGGGTTCAGATCTGCGCCCATTGTTTTTTCTCTGTTTATTAATGATATTGGTAAATAAAATAAAATGAAATGTCTTTATTGCTGCTAAGTATGGTACATGTACTAGTACAGGAGTGGCAAACTTTTTTTTTTAAGGGTGCGTGGCAAAATTGGATAAATCTTTTAAAAAAGTACTCTTGCATGCCCCTCGGAATTTTTCACATGCCCCTCGGAAGGCGATATTCAAGACATTTAATCACACAAATTTGTCACAATTTTCGTCAGTATGTATCACCACTCCAATTTCAAACAAATCACTGGATGAATACAGCTATTTACAGAATGGTGTGACATCACTAAATGCCTGACAGAAAGAATGAGCGTGTGCAGGTCACAACTGAAAGTAGATTCCCGGAGTGATGTTGTTTCAAAGTTTGAATTTTTTTTGGAATGCTCTGAATTCCACGTGCCCAAAAAATTATATGCATGCAACTTTGGGCATGCATACCATAGGTTTGCCACCCCTAATAATATTCATCATGGCCAGGAATTTTACATCAGGCTTAATGTCTAAGTCTACAAATGATAAAAAGGTTGGCAGAATTGCTAATGACAGCAGTGAAGTTATCCTGCTGCAACAAGATCTAGAAAAGTTAGGCAGATGGACTGAGAAATGGCAATTGAAGTTTAACATTGACAAATGCAAAGTGCAGGTAGTTCTCGACTTGTACAAGTTAATTCGTTCCTAGCACATGCTCGTAAGCGGGAATTTATTTCCCATAGACATAAGGTTAAAAATAGGGGTTACGTTCTCAACAATGAAATTAGCTAATTAGTTTATGTTTAAACAATGATTGATTTATCAAAATAAATGAAAATGTAGCCTGTAAAATCAAGCAAATTATAATAATAGAGAAATTATTTATGACTTACAAATGTTAAAGAATGTTTATTCTTTGTCATCATCGACTAAATGCACTCGTTGATCACACATTATTGGCTTGGCACTCGTTGGTTTGTTGTACAAGGAGTTGTCTTCTTCAGAAATGTTTCAAGAGGCATTTGTTTCCAAGATAATCTTCTCTTTTATTATAAATTTCACGAGTGTATTCATAAGCATTTTTTAACGGCACACACACAAATTACAACTAACACGATTCGCATGGAGTAACAAGTTTACGAAGCTTAAAAAAAAGAGAATGAAGAGAAGATTCTGAAAATTTATGTTTTTTATACGATTGAAGATTTCAGTAAAGGGAAAACACATTTCACCACGAAAAATTAAAAAACCACACAATTCTGGCTATCGGTATTTGCGAAAATACCGATAGCTGGAGTCGCAAATACCGATATCAAGAAAATCGAGTTTACTACCCATTTATAATTGCTTGCAGTAACAGAAAAGCCCAATAAACCAGAAAGTGCAAATTGTTTTTATTGTTTTATGGTCGTGACCTCCAGAAATGTGCTTTAGAAAAATATCACAACGGCTTTTAAAATTGATTCTTATAACGGAACATATGATAACGATGAAAGGGTAGTGCATTTTAATGATTTGAATTGGTAACTAATACAATTTACGAACCACGCTCACGACCTTTTATATGGCCTTAAGATCACGCTCGTGACCTTAAAAATGATATTTTAGGGAGATAAATAGCTTAGTTATACAGCGAAAATTTCAACTTCCGATATCTTGAAATGAATTACCAAAAAAAAAAACAATGTGTTATTGGTTTCACATACGATATTTTAATAATATGATGGTGTCTCTGGAACTGATTAATATTGTAAAGCGGGGTACACTGTATTGTATAGCTATGCACGTGGTTTGGAATGCGGTATTTATGAATGTTTAATATTCATTTTTTGCAATTAATGTTCATATTTTTGATTTTATTGATACTTGATACTTGGGGAAAAAACTCGTAAAGCAAAAACTGCGTGTACTGCATATGGGTAGCAATAACCCCAGATTAACATACCTACGCTCTGGATAGTGAAAAATAAAAAACACCTGGGGGTAATTGTGCAGTCAGATAGTTCTCTGGGTAGTGTAGACAGGCTGCCAGGATAGCTCATGGAGTTTTGACAGTCATATACAGGAGCTTTGTGAGCAGGGATAGGGAATGGATGATTATCCCATAATACAAGGTGGTTAAATTTATTGCCTTCAACAGAAAAAGAAGCCTCGAAAGTAATAAGCCCAGGCGTGACACATCTGACCTTATTGGTAGTATCTGTGACGGCCACGAACCTGATGATGACATATATTAATCTAGCCACGCTCGATATTATGACGTCAGGAAAATTAAAAGACAGAAAATAAACATACTTGGATTGAGTGAATCAAAGTGAAAGGAAATGGGTGTAGAGAGTTACAAGGAGACTGTTACCCATATCATTCTGAGGGTGATGTAGCGAGGAAGGGTGTAGTCATCATTATAGACCACAGGATTAAGGAAAGCCTACTGGAGGTGAATAATATCAGTGACAGACTCATGTCAGTTAAACTGCAAATGAACGACAGCAAAACATTGAAGATAGTACAATGCCATGCACCGCAAACTGGTTGTGAAGAAATGAGGAAGCTGGAGTTTGAGGACAAGCTCGAAAAGAACATCACAGGTGAGATAGTCATCACAGATGATCTGAATACAAAAGTGGGAGTGGAGAGGTAAGGACTAGAATACGTTATGAGTCTGCATGGTTGGGGACCTAGGAATGATGATGGTGACAGGCTGTTGGATTTCTGTTTACAGAGAAGCTTGGTCGTAGGAACAAGAATAGACAGAGTCACAAAGTGACAAGATACGGTTGGGGGCAGTCAATAGGAATCCCTCCTTGACTATATGCTCGTGGATAAGGGATGACACAGAAGACTAGTGGATGTCAAGGTCATTCCAGCGTCTCCCTGGGTAGTGAACACAGGTTAGTTGTTGGAGTTTTAAGATTCCCTAAATTGAAGAGGATCAAAATAACAAGAGAGAGAAAACTACAGGTGTGGAAGTTGAAAGAAGAGGAAAAAAGGGGCGATGTTCAGAGAAGAGGTCAGGAAGGTTATACCTAAGACGGTGGTGACTCAGAATGGAATGGGTCGTGGACTCGAGAATGGAAAGCATTCAAAGACTGAATAGTAGAACGGACAGAGCAGGTATGTGGAAGGACAAGAAATAGAAGGAGATGGAAAGAAATCCCAAAGTGGAATGAGAGGACGAGAGACTGTGAAAAACAAGAATAATGCATTCAGGACCTACTTCCAGAACAGAAATGATGAGAATAAGGAGAGATATGAAACCATGAAGAGAGTGGCCAAGAGGATAGTTAACGAGGAGAGAAGTCTTTGGTTGGAAGAATGGAGTGAAACTCTGTGACAAGATACTGTCGGTAATAAAAAGATTCTGTATGGTATGGTGAGGAATAGAAGAGATGGTGAGCAGAGCAAATACTTGATGTCACATGTGAGTAAGCTGTAAGAGAGTGTTAGAGTGGAAGATAAGAGGAATGATTGAAAATAGGATGGCTGAGAAACAGTATGGCTTGGCAGATTGATGGTGGTTCTAATTTTCTTTATCAGACAGCTGATGGAAAAATGTTATGAACACAATAAAGAATTATGGATGGCATTTTTTTATGTTAAGAAAGCATTTGATTAAAAGACAAAAAATGAACATACTTGGATTGAGTGAATCAAAGTGGAAAGGAAATTGGTGTGGAGAGTTACAATAGATAGAGGAACATCTTGTGGAAAGAATTGAGAATATGTACACCAACACAGTGAGCAAAGTAAGAACAGTGATGGGGTTGATGGAGAGCTTTGAAATAACATCCGGTTTGAGGCAAGGAGGCATCCGGCACCTCTACTGTTCATAGCTGTCATGAATGATGTGCAATGTAGAGTGGCGAAACAACTTGGACAAGACCAGATGAGTCATGCTTTTTGCAGATGACCCCCTCATATTGGGAGAGAGAGCAGGGAAAAAGTGCACTGGCAAGTTGATATGTGTGCTATTATGGCCAATTAATTTGGACTGGTTTTCGGTCAGGAGAAGAGTGAAGTAATGGTTCTAAAGAGGAGTGGTGAGCCTGACGGATACATTACAATGGTAGGGAAAGAGCTAAAAATGGTTAACAACTTGATGTATCTAGGAAGCACCATTACAAAGACTGGAGTGATAGATGAAGAAATAAGTAGGAAGGGTACAAGTGGGCGGGATTTTCTATAGGCAGACACGAGATCTGATCTGAAGTGTAAGAAAGCTATATATTAGCCCTATTACATACCAATCGTGACATATGTTTCTGAAACTTGGACTATGAGGAAAAAGGATGAATGCAGAGGGCAGAAATGCGATTGGTGAGGAGCATAGCTGGAAAGGCAAGACAAAAAATGAGGAATGATGTGATTAGGGAGAGAATTCAGGTTGAAAAACTCCAGAATAGGATCGAAAGGTCTCATTTGAAATGGTTTGGGCTTGTCAAGAGGATGAACAAGAGGCATTTGCCAAGAAGAATGTTTGATTTACAATTAAGGGACAAAAGACCAAAGGAGAGACCAAGAATGAGGTGGCAGGACATGATAAAGACTGATGTCATTAAGAGGGGAGGAAACTGGAGTGAAATCAATGACGGAGAGAAGTACGTGGACAGGTCATGGTGGCGAGGCTTTGTACATCGACCCTTGGAACAGCGGAATGATGACAAGCTGGTGGTTAGGCTCCAACTTGCATGCAGGTCTGGGAGCCTCATTTTAGAAAGGACATGGATCTGCTGTAATGAGTGCAGAGAAGGGCAACATGATTGGAGAGGAGAACAAAGGGGTAGTCTTACCAAGAAAGGCTTCAGCCCTTCAAATTATAGCATCTAGACTGGGCATTAGTGATGCGATCTGATTGAGGTAGTTAAGCTTTGGATGGATTGAGCAAGCTCCAATGCTGATGATATTCTTCCTCTTGCTCAGACCATACATATGAGGTGGTATAAATTCAAGTTGAGGAAGGATGGTTGCTGGATAGAGGTGTGGAAGTTTACCTTCAGGCAGTGGGTGGTTGTTGGAACAAGCTTCCACCTGTTGTTGTGGAAGTAGGTAGTTCAGGTGGAAGAACTACCTACTTCCATAACAACAGGTGGTATTTGTCTCTAGTTCTTCCTTGAATTTATTCAAGGAAGAACTAGACAAATTATTGGAAGCAATGAACAGGTGATGTGAGATTTTTGACGTTAAAAACGTCTTTACCAGCATTATTTGGAAAAAAGCATTACGTTACCTAGAAATTGTTATATAAAATCGTCACAAAACCCGATGCGCATGCGTTGTACTTGACGTTAAAAATGTCTTTTCTTGGGTGCATGCGTTGTACTTGTTGCATGCAGCGATGCAACAAGTACAATACATGCACCCAAGAAAACTCAATTGAACGCAACAAGTTGCAGTGACATAACAAGTACAATTGAGCAGTGATGCGCTATGTTATACCATTATATCAGCATAATGATTAATACGTGAGTGACTGTACCAAAATCTATAGTCCAGAATTCGAAGGAATATCATGAAAGAAAGAAAGAAAGGAAAGTTGGACAGAAATGTGGATCCAGATGAAATTGAACAACGTTTCGCTGTGCCTGGAACTTCTGAAACTGCCCACAAGAAAAATCAAGCTCAAAAGATGAACGAATATCGTGAACGGAAGAAAAGGAAATTAGAAATTCAAACTATTCCACAGAGTTTTACTATGCCTGATACTTATCAGGAATCTAAAACTCCAGCAGAACGAATGAAGGAATATCGTGCACGAAAAAAAGTGAAATTAGAAATGGCTAATAATGAGATTCTTGATTACATCCCTATAGTATCTACACGAGCTGACATTGAGTTTGAAAACTAGTGTACAAAAACCCATTTGGATTTAGTTGTAATGTTTGTGATCGTTTATGGTTTAAATTAGATTTGAAACCATTTCCAACAACTTCATATGAATGACTTCAAAATGAATTTCCTTTACAAGAAGTGAATACTTTCATGACATGTAATACATGTCATACTTCGGTACCAACTATGGTCACGTCAAATGGATTTATATATCCAACATATCCTACTGAATTGCCTCCACTTGATGTTGTAACTGAGCATTTGATATCACCATGATTACCCTTAATGCAAATTCATCATTTACGTTATGAACGTGGACAATATGGGAGCATTGGACAAGTAATAATCCTGTGATCACGGAATGGAATTTTCATTCCTGTGATCATGACCTACAGTCGAAAAGCATTGTCACCTTCAGGAAGGAAAATCATTTGCAATATCTTCATTAATTTCTTTTATTAATTTTTAATTGCATTCAAATTGTTTTTTTATTTTGTTCAATTGCGGTTATTAATTGTTTTCAAGTTATTTTTTAATGTAATGTAATATTTTCGTTTTTTTTTTAATGGTTTTCAACTTAATATAATGTTATATTCGTTTTAATTTCTGGAGAGTATCATATGGAAGTGTCTTACATATCATATGGAAGTATGATATGTGTTTTACATATCATACATTTTACCTATCATATATTGAGGTAAACTTCTCTTATCCTTTTTACTAATATTGATATCAACATAGAACATATTGAGCAGTCACATCTCTGGTTTGTACTATAGAAGAAAATAGTGAAAATATGGTTACAGTTAAATTCAACTTTGTATAAATTCTACGTAAATTCTATGGCATAAAAGTGAGTGACGATTTCTTGGGGACAAATGATGATAGTGAACAGGAACATTCAGACGAAATTATGGAACCTGTCAACAATGATGATGAACTATTATTAATTCAACAACAAACATTATTATGGTCTGAAGATAAATATTTATGTATAAGCACCAGGTCAGAAACCATCTCCAAATTTCATATTTGATGTACATGCAGAAGAACTTTCTTTTCCAGCTATATATTTGGAACATGCACGAAAATTTTAAAAATGGATTAAAAATTACTCCCATTATGATGGCATCGAGTGAAATTTGTAGATATGATCATCGTGGAGTAACTCCCCAACATTTGCTTTATGTGGCAATGAAAATTATGCGAATGCGTACCGCAGAAAATTTGCAAATTGCATTTAAATTAGTAGGAATAACAGCTAACATTACTCATTCTATATTGGAATCGAAAGAATTTATAAACAAGTCATTAGAGTCTAACTTGGCATTTCTCAAATCAATTCCCAATTCAGCATATTTTTGGAGTCAACGTAAATGAGATGTGTTTGCCCTGATTCATCAATTAGGAAAACCTACAATGTTCTTGACGTTGAGTGTGTGTGAACCAACATGGCCCATATTACTGTGTATGTTATACAAATTCAGATATAAACGAGAAATTACAGCTAACAAAGTTGTGGATCTGCCTTACATGGAAAGAGCTACATTCATAAATGAAGACCCTGTTATGTGTGCCGTATACTTTAATAAAATTGTATACTCAAAATTTAAAAATCAAAAACCTATAGTCCTTTTGGGAAATATTATGTTGTGAATTTCTTTAAATGCATAGGAATGGCTGTGTAGCAATTAATTTTCTTTTTTTCTTTGAGTGAGTCAGTGTGGTAAGAAAGACCACTTATTTTTCAGGGTTAGGCCTGGGAACCTGACTGAGCTTTCATATTGGAGAGGATGGCCATGCAGTCCGATTGTCAGATATCTTTGCATGTGAATTATCAAGAGTGTTTTGCTTTTAGTTGTAAAAAAAGTAAAGTAAAGTGCAGCCATTATCAACCCACTGCAGGATGGAAGCCTCCTCAACAATTCATGTTGAGGGAAATGGACCATAATCTACCACGCTGGTCCAGTGCGGGTTGGCAGATCAACCGTATTCAGCAGTTAGGGGTTTGAACCCCGGTCTACTCAAAGAGCGTGTGCTACTGCACTCCCGCTCCTGCCCACTCGGCTACGGAGTTGTGCTTATCATCAACTTATAAATTGAAGCCTATTTTTAAGAAATAGTGATATAAATGCCTATAATACAGAAGCTTTAGTTGCAGATGAAACGCATGAAGTGGTTACACAATATTTATACCAAGGATATCATTGTGAAGAACAATTAGCAAGTATGCGAAATAAAAATTCATAAAATGTCAGTGACTGAAGCTGCAGGACTTCCATACATCCACCATTACTGAAAGGAAAACCATACATGATTACTACAAATATAGATGTGGTCGCTGGATTGGTAAATGATTCAATCAGTACTTTAGTATATTTTAAATTTTATATCAAAATTCAATATTATATCAATTTTATATCATCATTATATTTTGATGGAACAGTTAAACGAGTATGGATGAAATTTCCTGAGTCAGAAATAGGACATAACCTTCAATCTCATTATAAACAATATGCGAAAGATAAACATTTACCTAGTCCTTCCTTACCTGTTATAAAACAACTACGATTCCATTCAAGTGACAGAGAAGAAAAACGTATGGGATGCATATAAATTATAAGGCTACACAGAAGCCAATGGCAGATATAAACTAGTCTGCAATCAAGTCACAAAGGAGATTAGGCAAGTGAAGGCAGGGTACAAGAAATCTTTCGCAAAGGATGCAAAGAAACACAGCAAAGAGTTCTTTACTTATGTAAACCCCCTAGAAGGAAAGGGATGAATCAGATTGGACCACTTAACATAGTTGGTTGTTGTTGTTGTTATTTGGTTTTTAGGAGCATTAGCAACTAAGGCTATATTGCTCCGGGGATATGCGGTGGTCATTCCCTGACCTTTCCGCATCCTCCATATTTGGTGGTGACGGGCTCGAACCCCGGTCTAATCAAGAAGTGTGTGCTACGCACTGCTGCTCCTTCTCCCTGGCTACGGAGGCGCCTTTAACATAGTTGGGTTGACTATTGATGATCATGCTCAGGTAACTGATAAACTGAATGAGTATTTTGCATCTACATACACACATGAGGAGTTATTCAATGAGGAGAGTACCAGAAGTTTATCAAACTCTAACAGGGAGCTAAGTGATTTTGTAATAACCGAGAGCAAAGTGGAGGAGAAATTGTTGAAGTTAAACGTAAGGAAAGCACCTGTGGTGGACGGGATCTATCCATTTATATTAAAGGAGGCAGCAAAGGAAGTAAGCAAATCCTTAGCCATAATTATGAGAGCTTCCTTGGACTCAGGGTTGTCCCCCCACAGACTGGTGATGTGCAAGTGTATCCCCAATCCACAAACTGGGAGCAAAGGGTAACATGAGTAATTACAGACCTGTAAGTTTAACTTCTGTTCTGGGCAAAATAATGGAGTCACTGGTTAAAGATGCATTGCAGGATCATCTGGACAAGACTGCAGTAATAGTTCAGATACAGTTGGGTTTGTTAAGGGGAAGTCTTGTCTGACCAATTTGATTGGATACTATGATGTAGTCAAAAAGGAACTGAATGCCAAAAATAATTTTGATATCATATACTTGTATTTCAGGAAAGCTTTTGATACTGTTGCACATGGAAGACTGCTGTACAAATTGGAGAGGTATGGCATTAAGGGTAAGTTACTACAATGGATAAAGGGATGGTTCAGTGGGAGACAACAGAGAGTGGTAATCAATGGACAGAGCTCTTTGTGGACTAATTTTATTAGTGGAGTTCTTCAGGGTTCAGTGTTGGACCCATTGTTGTTTTGCATATTTATCATTGATATTGATGAAAGTATATCGGGTTTAATGTCCAAGTTTGCAGATAATACCAAGAGGTTGGCAGGGTTGTTAATGACAGTATGCTACTCCAACTTTATGTAGATAAGTTGGGAAAATGGGCTGAGAAGTGGCAACTGGAGTTTAACATTGACAAATGCAAAGTACTGCATATGGGTAGCAATAACCGAAGAGAAACGTACCAACTGGGTGGTACTACCCTCAGGGAAGTGGAAAGTGAAAAAGACCTGGGGGTAATTGTGCAGCCAAAATGAAGTTCGCTGAACAGTGCAGACGAGCTGCCAGGGCAGGTCATGGAGTCTTGTCAATGATATATAGGAATTTTGCTAGCAGGGACAGGGAGGTGATAATCCCGTTATACAAGGCAATGGTCAGGCCACACCTAGAGTACTGTGTATAGGTCTGGAGGCCTCATTTTAGGAAGGATGTAGAGTTGCTAGAACGAGTACAAAGAAGGGCAACAAGATTGGTGAGGGGAACAAAGGGGTGCTCTTACCAAGAAAGGCTTAAGTTCTGCAAATTGCACCACCTGGAGAGTAGGCACCTGCAAGGTGATCTGATTGAGGTGTATAAGGCCTTGAATGGGTTGAGCAAGCTGAATGCTGATGGGATTCTTCCTCTTGCTCAGACTAAGAACCTGAGGGGGCACAGTTTCAAATTGAGGAAAGATAGTTGTAGAATAGATGTGAGGAAATTTGTCTTTAGCCAGCGGGTAATTGATTGGTGTTGACGTTGTTGTGGAAGCTAATTGCCTAAATAAATTTAAGGCTGAGCTGGACAGGCATTTGGAACGAACGGAGGGATGAAATGGGACGGGTTTTTTTTTTTTTTTTTTTGGCTGATGCTGCATAAGCTTGCTTTCTTGCATCGTATGCCTCTGCTAATGCTAATATCTGTTGGAAATTATATTTTCACTGCAATAATTGACTGTTATGTTGTCTTTTGTAGCCATAGTTCACAAATGAGATGTATCTGTGATATGGTTAAGTATTTAAGAGTGATTACAAAATATAATTTGTATGTTCCTGGCCTATTGGAGAACTTTGTAATTTACATCTGCACTTCAGTCCATGAACATGTGCAGTCATTTCGACTACAATCAATTTAGTAAATTATCCAATAGAATATTCAGTAATTTGCTGATTGTTTTGACTGGGGTGTATGCTATCGCTATCTGTGATTAAGATTACTATTTACGTTTAAAAATACTGACATTAAAATGCATGGCATCTTAAAGGTAAAAACTTTTGATAGTAAGTATGGGTTCAGTAGTGATAATATCCTTCATTTACTTCAAAAAAACTCCCAGCAATATTGCTCTGCTCTTTATTAGATATATTTTTTAAAGAACATTGTCAGAATGAAGAACAGGGTTATGAAGGGTTCCAGCAAGTTTTTTACTGCAGCAAAGCATTTCTATCTATAATTTAGCTGCATATTTTAATCAGAATATATGTTTAAAATATTTTTGACCATTTTAAGCAGTTATTTTTAAATTTTAAATAATCTGCAGTCTTGTAATTATGTATTTGAGAAGCACAAGTTTAGTGTCCCATTAAATCATGTTTTTAAAATAGGAGAGCTTTGATTTTTGTATCTCCCATTGCAAAGGTCAATAATTATGCCACTGTTTTCAAATTGCAAGCATTACATTTCATATTATTAATGGAATTCTATGTTATTATCTCTGACTTTGTGGTCAGAGATAATAACTTAGAATTCCATTAATAATATGAAATGTAATGCTTGTAAAGAGTATATTAAAGTTTAACTGATCTTAACTTTTTGTGGCTCACTTAGAATAATTCCTTAAGATATACCTGTGGACTTTGGCCCACCTATGATTAATGCTTGCCTAGTCCAAATAAGATAGTGAAATGCTTTATGCAAACAAGATGTATTGCCTTTAAGGTGAAGTGCTTATGAAAATGATTTTATATTACAGGTCTTGGTAGGTGTACTAATAATGATTATATGACATTCCTAACTATCTTGGAGGCTGCTCAGAAAAACTTAAGTAAAGATACAAAGGTAATGTTTTATATATATACAGTGGAACTTCTCTATTACAAACTTCTATTTAACGAATTTCTCTATATTACGAATTTTTTTGCAAAACATTGCACTTTGAAACGAAATTACATGTAAAATTAACCCCATATAGCGAAGTTTTAGTCTCTCTATAACGAATTTTTAAAAAAAATTAGTAAAAGCATTTTTGAAGATTTTCAAGCATTTACTGCTAAACAGCCGCTCAAATATACGGCCCCCTTCCCTCCGAATTGCGCATTAGCATCTGGAATTAATCATCCTTTTAGTGAATACTTGTGGCCATTGACGCCCGTAGGACGGTCTTTGTTTCATTTTCGTTACAGTTATAAAACCAAATGGGTTTCTTAAAAGTGGTCATAAACTTTACAATAAATAGGGTAGATTTGTAAATTGATGTTGGCTCAGGGGATAACGAAATTCACGGGGTAAACCTTTAGAATGCTGCAGCAGCAATACATAGAATGCTACCATAGTCAGATTTTAGTAATGCCTACTGAGGGACATTCGCTTCTCACCTCAACCGCACCATGTGACCTTCCTGTCAATCATTATATGATATGTCCGTTCTCATCTAACTGGATTTCCAGTAGATGGTTTTCGTGAATATTTTTTTTTTTTTTTAATTTCGTTCTTTTAGAACAATTTGTCATCAATCACATAGGCTATATGTTCTTGTATTTTTTTTTTTTTTTTCTGAAAAGTAACATACAGCATACATTAACCATATAAGGCCCCAGGGGCTATTCTTGAGGACTTGACTGAGTGACTTATCAGAAGTGTAATTTGTGAAGTTTGATTGAAATTTCTTTTTATTGATTTGTTACTTTTCAAGTTTTCTGTTGCACGAAGTGCATTGATTAGCTGCCCTACGTTCTCGACGTCTGGGGTGAGCGGTTAGGGGTTCATCCCCCTGACCAGCTAAACGGGTATTGAGTTGGTGGAGCAGAGAGAATTTAGTTTAAAATTGCATTTTGTGCCCTCAAGTTTTAAAGCTTTTGGGACCCCTACTCGTTTCACTTGAGTGGGGGGTGTTTTTAAATAAGTTTCTAAATAGATTTTTGGATTCTTGTGTTTTGAGTTGAAGTGTTGGGTCTTAAAGACTCTTGTATTATAAAGTTAAAGTTGTAAATAGTTGGCAATTATAGCCTTTTAATATGTCCGGTAGAAAGTCGAGCGCTGGCTCTCTTTCCAAGAAAAAAGCAGATAGTGATTCAGAAGTTTCAGAGAGTGAAAACTCTGAGGTTCGGGAAGAGGTGGAAGATATAGTTCTTGAAGAAGTGAAGCAAAAATCTGCTAGTACTGGGAAATCACAGGATACAGCTTGTAAAAGGAAAAAGCAGGGGATGTGGACACCAGAAAAGAAATTTCTGGTTTAGATAAAATAGTGAAGGCACGAGGGAGATTAAGGGCTCTCCTATTGCAAAGAGAACATCGGGTAACGGGCAATGTAGCAACCAAGATTATGGAAATATGGGATGATCTAGAAATGGCCATAGTAAAGTTGGAGATAGACTTACAAGTTAGTAGGGCTGAAAAGAAAGATATTCAAGAACAATATAAAAAGGAATATGTTACTGTGGTAAAAGAAAAGTGCGTTGCAAAACCCAGAGTGGCAATTATTACTACCAAGAACAGTAAACATAAATGCAGTGAAGATTTAAAAAAGATTTAATTAGAAAAGTGAGACCTGAATTACAGAATGTTCAAGTACAAAACTTAAGAGCTGTACAGGATAAGAAGATCGTCCTTGAAGAAGAGTCGAAAAAGGATATAGATATGCTCATTGATTGTCCAAAGTTTAAAGAACTAAAATTATGTGTGGATAAGGTAAAGAAGCGAAATCCTAAAGTTCTGATTTATGATGTGGAACTAGATGTGAATAAAGATGAGTTGAAAGAACAATTATGGATTAAGAACTTGAAAGATTATGGAGTAAACCAAGAAGTATTCCAAGAAAGTTTTAACGTGATATCTGTGAATAAAGCAAAGAGCGAGAATTTGAATAACTGGATAGTGCAGATAGCAGGTCCGGTCCATAAACAGTTGATTAGAAAAGGAAAAGTGTTTGTGAATTGGTCTGCCTGTCGGGTTCGTGACATTGTCACGGTGACCCAGTGTTACAGATGCATGGCTTTCGGCCACATTGCAAAGTTCTCTAAAATGAAAGCGTTTTGCGGATATTGTTCCACTGAAGGACATTCCTATAAAGATTGTGTGAATAAGGAAATGCGACCTTGTTGTATAAATTGCAAACGCAGAAAAGTACAAGCAGAACATAATGCTGTAGACCATACTTGTCCCGAGTATGAAAAGGCAATGGCCTTATGGCGGAAAAGAACAGATTATGATTAAAATTTGTTAAGTGATGTTGTCAGTGGTTATGGGTCTGTATATGGAGGTGCCGTGACTTGTCATTGGCCTGGTAGGTAAGGCTTTAATGAGATAGTGCTATGCTTGGAAAGAGACTCAGTGTGAGACTACAGTTTTAACATTTTTTAAAGTCAAAGTTTAATAATTTTAACCTCCATACGAGTAGAGGTCTTCCTCCTCGAGGAAGGGGCGGTAACTGTGGTCACACGGGATATTTACATATCTCTGTATGACCACAGGCTAAAGACCAATATAACGAGTCGTTTAATCAACAGAAATGTTTAAAATAATTTTGGCCTGATAACTATTGCAGTGATGATAAATCACATAAAATATAACTGTAATAAAACAAAAGATTGACTTTTGCGCAGATGGGCAAATTGCCTAGGGGGTGCACTGGAGGTTCTGTTGCTTAAATGAAAAAATGCCTACTGAGGGACATTCGCTTCTCACCTCAACCGTACCATGTAACCTTCCTGTCAGTCATTATATGATATGTCCGTTCTCATCTAACTGGATTTCCAGTAGATGGTTTTCGTGAATTTTTTTTTTTTTTTTTTTTTAATTTCGTTCTTTTAGAACAATTTGTCATCAATCACATAGGCTATATGTTCTTTTTTTTTTTCTGAAAAGTAACATACAGCATACATTAACCATAAATTTTCTTTCGTGTATGTATGAATGAAAACAGAATAAAAGAAATTCACAAAGTTGTATATTTCTTCAAAGTGATTGATAGGAAAGGTCACGTGATATTGTTGAATTGGCAAGTGAACGTCATTGAGTAGGCGGTACTAACAATTCACTATATGGCCAGCGCACGAAATTTGCGGTGTGTGTATTGGCAAGAGCTGCAGCCGAGTAATTTTTTCAATTGCGGAAACAATGTCGAAGAGAAAGTGTTTAAGTATTAATGATAAAGTAAAGATTCTTCATGATATTAACCAGAGTTTTAAGAAAAAAGATGTTGCGGAGAAATATGGCATACCTGCAAGCAGCTTATCTATGATTTTAAAAAATCGAGAATCAATTTTAAATGCAATTGAAGGAGGAGCAGACAAGAAGCGAATTAAGTTGAGTATATACGAAGATGTTGATAAAGCTGTTCTAAAATGGGTGCAAATGATATGTGAAAAGAATATACCAATATCGGGTCCAATAATTAAGCAACAAGCTCTGAAATTTGCACAGTCCCTTGGACGTACAGAATTTAATGCGAGCACTGGGTGGCTAGATAAATTTAAGAAGCGCCACAGAATTGTGGAAAAGGTTATTTGTGGAGAAAGTGTTAATGTAAGCGAAGAAGATTGCAACAGTTGGAGTAGCAATACCTTAAAGAAGATTTTGGAAGAATATGAACCTAAGGATGTTTTTAATGCTGACGAAATGGGTTTATTCTTTAAATGTTTACCGAATAGAACACTTGCTTTTAAGGATGATAAATGTTTTGGTGGAAAACAAAGCAAAGAAAGAATCACTGTGCTAGTTGGGGGAAAATATGACAGGAAGTGAAAAATTAAGACTTTTAGTCATTGGAAAATCAAAAAACCCAAGATGTTTTAGAGGCACAAAATCTTTGGAAGTTGACTACACCTTTAATAAAAAAGCATGGATGACAAGTGATATCTTTGAAGGCTGGATATTAAAACTAGACAAGCGTATAACAAAAGAAAAAAGAAAAATCGTGTTGGTAACTGACAACTGTCCGGCACATCCTGCCAGTATTTCTACCAAACTTAAAAGTGTGAAGTTGTTGTTTTTACCACCAAACGTAACGTCAAAACTCCAGCCAATAGACCAAGGCATTATTAAAAATTTTAAATTTCATTATCGAAAGCAAATAATAATGAAGATTGTCAATGCATTATCAGAAAATAGAAACTTGGAGGTTACAATTAACCTTAGAGATTGCATCTCTGAACTGGCAAAAGTTTGGACAAATGATATCACTGAATACACTATTCAAAATTGTTTTTCAAAAGGGATTTGCATTGAATACAGAAGTCGAACAACAACTGGAAGAACAAGATGAATTGCCACTTTCACAACTGAAAAACTTTTGGACATTATTAGAATCGTCCAGAAACATCGAAAATGAAATAACACTGGATAGTTATGTTTATGTAGATCAAGATCTGACTACAGTAGAACATCCAAATGAAGATGAAATACTGCTGAACAGTATTTCATCTTCACATGAAATACTGATCATGACACGACCATGATCAAGAAGAAATTAACGATGATGCTGAAGATGCATCGGAACAACCCATAGAAAAGCCAACTCGCGAAGAAATGATTAACGCTTTTAAAACGGTTCGTGTGGGTCTACAGTAGTTTTGTGAAAATGTTCCTGATAATGTTTTTAATGCTCTGAACAAATGTGAGGTTTTCTTTGAGAATCAGACATTTTTTAATTGTACTGTGCAAACGAAAATTAGATTTTTTTAATTTGTGATACTTACAGGTGAAAATTGTGTAAACGTAATTTAAATAAGTGTTTTTGAAATAAAATACATTAAAAATAAATGTAGATTCATTTTCATTTTCTAATTAAATAACAATTTTTAATAAAAAAGATATTCTCTTTATAACGAAATTTCTCTATAACGAATTTTTTCGCTGGATTTATCAAATTCGTTATAGGGAAGTTCGACTATATATATCTTTTTAGTCCATTTTTGGTGATATTTCACGTCTTTCGGAACTGGTACCTTACAAGGGGGTTACTGCAAAATTATATATAATTGGCATTATTTTAAATTTAAATTGGATTTAAAGCTATAAATTATTTGGAGACTTTCGGCTACGGTTTATGTCTTGCTACCTTTACTTCCTCCTCCCTGTTGATTTATTTTTATGTTAATTTTTGCTCTACTGTTTTTTGCTATACTATTGGCTTATGTTTTATTTTATTTTTTATATGAATTATCGGTTATATCTGGGCATCATGTGGAGGATGTGCATTTTGCTACCTCTAATGATAGCTTAATATTTATTTATTTTCTTATTTTATGTTATTACATTTTAACTTTTAAGCCATTATTTAAATATAACTCAGTGGTAGTAGTGTTGATATGCAAAAAAGCAGCGCCTGTGCCGCCATCTATTCTCCCTTTTCTGTTTATATAAGCTGACTAAGCTTATATTATGTCAGTGGTGTGGCTCTGCTCTAGAGTGCTGTCTGTTCTATAGTTTATTTCTTGCTGCATAAGAATCACCGCTATGAAAATCCTCTGCATTTGTGGATCAATCGGAGGAAGAAGGGGTGGTTTGGTCCTTTGATATGTTCGCCTTTGCGACGATTTGTATAGTGATTGAAATGCAGTGATTCCATGACCATTATTGGCCTCGTGGTCCTCTGTCGATATGGGGCATAATGGTCAGTCTATTTCTTTTAGTAGTTCATTTTAGTCCCTTTTTGGTGATATTTCACGTCTTTCGGAACTGGTACCTTACAAGGGGGGTACCGCTAAATTATATATAATTGACATTATTTTAAATTTAAATTGGATTTATTATTATTATTAATTGGATTTAGAGCTATAAATTATTTGGGGACTTTCGGTTACAGTTTATGACTTGCTACCTTTACTTCCCTCTCCCTGTTGATTTATTTTTATGTTAATTTTCGCTCTACTGTTTTTTTGCCATACTACTGGCTTATGCTTTATTTTATTTTTTATATGAATTATTGGTTATATCTGGGCATCATGTGGAGGATGTACATTTTGCTGCCTCTAATCATAGCTTAATATTTATTTATTTTCTTATTTTATGTTATTACATTTTTATTTAAACACACACACACACTTTTTTTTTTTTTTTTTTTTTTTGTATATTTTCAGTTGGGTGAGGATTCCTTAGTTAAATTGTTTAATAATTGTTCTTCATCATAATGCATGTTCTGAATAGAAAATTAATATTAGTATTAGTTAAAATGGCATAATAACGTCAGGATGCAAATGTATCAAAAACACCTCTTGTTATTCCCCTTGTTAAATTCTTCCAATTTTTCCTTGAATTTTGCCAATCTCTCCATCTTGGCTACCCTTGCAGATAGTTTAATCTCATTCCACAACGTGCTGTCTGAAGATAAATTTTATAAGTCTGGTCTTATTACTCTCTAAGATTTTATATTTGCACCCTCTGGTTCTTGTCTCCTCTGTGAAAACATTCCTCCCTGATTCATTTTACTAATTTCCTTTATGGTCTTGTACACTCCGAATAAGATGCTAATCCAAAAGTCCAAATCACTGCTAAGGCGTTGCTGCCAAGTTCTGCAAACCACATCTTCTAAGCCACTCCTAACAAATAATGCTTAATACCCTTCACCAGTCTAGTTGCTCTTTGCATCTTCTCCAAAAGTTTTACATCTTTCTTTACATGTGGCCTCCAGACTAGATACAACATTGTCCTATAGAGAATGATGATCACCTATCTTCTACTTGCAAAATTGTGATAAATCATAGTCAGAACACCATGTGCCCTTTTGCTACCTGCTTATGTTGCATGTTTAACGTTGTCCTTCTGTATTGTAATTCCTCAGCCTGTCTTATGTGATTTCCAAAAGTCATTACACAGTTAAATTAGATGAAGGATGATAAAAGGCACCTCACACTACATGTTAGTTTAATGCAAGTTACACAGTAATTTGCGCAAGTCCAATGGAAACCATACAGAAACATAACAAACACGCCAGGAATATATAGTTGGAGAAGCATGGTGGTTTTCCCTGGAATATAGATTTCTATAATGACCACTTTTATACCACATGAATATTAAGATAGTTTATTTAGCTATTAACTAAATCACTATACATTAAGGTAACATTTCGGGAACCTATCCTCAGACCATAGGCTATTGCTAGCCTTCTGCTTGCCAGTCGGAATTGGGACAGTATGCAGCAGTTACCAATAGATAGCCAACTTGACAGCACAAGTCTCAATTTTATCCTCAAATTTTTATCCTCTAAGAATAGTACATATAAAATGCAATCTAGAAGTTGTTGAATGAAAGAGATATGGGAAATTTAGAGTTTTTAAAATGTCAAATGTGAGAGCGTTAGGATTATTTAAGAATTCTGGAATATATGAGACTTGTACTTGACCCATATGTTAAATTTTTAGTTTACTGATAACCATTTGCAAAGTTACATGAACCCCTGCCTCATATTCTCACCACTGATGCTTCTAGCACTGTGATGATTAAATTGGTTATTTGTTGCATATACAGAGTACTGCTCAAGTATTACTCAGTCCCCCCCCTACCCCCCAGTTAGCCCGAAGAAGATTTCCACAGAAGAAGTGAAATGTACCCTAGAAACTTTAGTAGATAGTACTGAGTATGAGTTCCATGTACCACGAAATCAGTAACATGGATAAAGTATCTTTAAGCATATTTAAAAATAGGATAGAAAAATCTATCCTCAAATTTTAAGTACATCTAAAGGGATATTGCCTTAGCAGTAATAAAACTAAGCATGGTAACATAGATATGAGTAATTTTGTTATTGTATTTGAAACTTTTTAAATTAACCCACACGTTAGATATTTAATATATGTAATAAATTTATTCTCTAATTTTTTTTACACTAAAAATATAGTCAGTGGATCTGTAATGTATTGACATGCTGACTTAAGCCTACAGTTTTTTATATATGTATTGCATGAGTATTTCATATCAAAAAGGTGCCTGCTGTTAACTACAAAATTGCATCTCTTTTTTAACTTCATAATTCTACGTTATTTTATTTTTTATTATTTTTTTCCCCACAGTTAGCTATGTCGCAGTATGATTTTGAATTCTTTGCATGGCCAGTTGACTTCAGGTGGGATGAGGTGACTGGGTAAGTACTTTTTTAGTGAATTTATTATGCAAAATTTTATGGTGCTGTGAAAAGTTTATACCAGGTTCAAAGAGGGGGTAGAGATGAACATATTTTAACATATAAATAATATATAGTAAACATTTTTTGAAAAACAAGCCAAGAAATGCTCTAAGCTAGTCGGTAAATAATATAGTTTAGCTGTAGTAGGCTTGCATCTTTATTTTATAGCGCAGGCAGAAAAAATCAGTGCCTTTTTTGTCAGGTGCAAAGTCTTACGAAAGGTATTAATCTCAAAAAATTATATAACCATATATATAAAATATTAAAAATAATTTAAATTACATATATAAATCCATATTATCATTATTATTGTTGTTATAATATTATTTCTCCCTGATTGGTTGGGGGGGGATTCCATCCCATGACGGGTACTGGTACCAAGTGTACAGGGTGGTTACTATGTCTGGTGTTACTCTTGGTTGAGGAACTCTCTGACTATCCTACAGGTGTTTAGGATTGCAACTTTCTGGTGTTCCTTGCTGCTTGGCTCTTGCGTAGGGTCTTTGGCGCCATACTGGTGGTTAACATGTGCTCGTTACGTGTTGCATATTCCACATCTCTTTGATCTACTCTCTTAGCTCCATGTACTTCCTGATCTTTTCCTTGTGGGTTTTTTGGAGGAGGTTGCCAGTGTTGGGCACCATTATGTCGATCAGATAGGGAGCCTTTTCCTTCTTGTTGACAAAGGTTGTGTGGGATTGTCTTGTCCATTATTATGGCATGGTCCCAGTATAGTTTTTGGGTTGGGGTCTCTCTTACAGCCTGGGCTATGTATTACGTACTTGTAATACGGTACACTTTCTTTGATCAACTGGTATTTCCTCACTAGCTTTTGATGTACAGCAAAGCCTCGATTAGAACAAATTTGAATAGTATGAAATTCGATTTTAGTATGAATTATAAAATGATACCAGACCTTACTTAATATGAGTCATAATTTGACTAGTGCAAGTTTTTATTCTAAATTTCACCAAAAATTGCACATGGGCTATCAATGACTCACACCGCATTGCACCACCAAACACTCACTCGTCAGTCTGCCTCTACCTATTGTTGTGTGAGGACGTGCTGCAGCTTGTTATCCTATATATGAGTACAGTACTGTATTATATTTTAGATTTTGATAAACTGCCCCTAGTAAATATGGACAAATGGAAGAAAACTTGTAGTGCAAATAATGCAAGTGCAAAAAAGAGGAGACTTGTTATTACATTAACACAAAAATTTGATGTAATAAAACAACATTCACATGGCAATTCTAAAATAGGCCAAGATCAACATCTTGGAATGCATGAATCAACTGTATGTAATATTATAAAACATGCAGATGAAATAAAAGAAAAAAGTAAAGTTGCTTCAGCTTTTTGTGGCTTGCAAACAACTACTAACAATAGAAGCATTACAAGGATAGAAATGGAGCATCTCTTATATGTGTGGGTGGAAGACTACAACCAAAAATGTATTCCTCCTTAGCAAAGCAGCAATTCAGACAAAAGCTTTGAGTCTCTTTATGGCAATGAAAGAAAATGGAGTTCGTGCGGAAACTAAAGAAACTTTTATGGCAAGCAATGGTTGGTTGGTTTGATCATTTTTGAAATTGAATTCAATTGCATAATGTTAAAATTATTGGCAAGTCTGCCAGTGCAGATAAAGAAACTGTAGCTAAATATCCTGATATTTTGAAGAGGATAGTGGAGGAAGGTGGATACATAGACCAAGAAATTTTTAATATTGATGAAACTGGATTATTTTAGAAAAGAATGACTTCCAGAACTTATATTTACAAAAAAGAAAAAAGTAAACCTGGATATAAAGTGGCTAAGGATCGTTTAACACTTATTGGGAGGCAATGCAGAAGGAGATTTCAAATTGAAACCAATGCTCATTTATCGTTCATTGAATCCTCACTGAATCCTCATGCTCTTAGAGGCTACAGTCAAGAATAACAGTATTTCTTTTAAAGCATTATTGATTTTAGATAATGCCCTGGTCATCCAACTACACTTGATACATTGTGTGAGAATGTAAAAGTAATTTTTTTACCAGCAAACACAACATCTTTATTGCAGCCCATGGACCATGGAACAATTTCAACTACCTATGAAGAGCACCTCTGTAGCCAGGCAGGAAGGAGCAGCAGTGCGTAGCACACGTTTCTTGATTAGACCCGGGTTCGAGCCCGTCACCACCAAATACGGAGGATGCGGAATGGTCAGGGAATGACCACCGCATATTCCCGGAGCAATATGGCCTTAGTTGCTAATGCTCAAAAAACAAACAAACAAACAAACAAAACTACCTATGAAGAATTTTTGCACAGGGAATTGCTCAAACAACAGGCAGCAATGCAATTTCTTTAATTGACTTCTGGAAAAAATATAGCATCAAAGATGCAATTTAAAATATTTCCCATGCTTGGGAAGAATTAACTGCAAGCAATATGTGTGCAGTGGTTCAAACATTTTGCCTCATTGCACAAGTAATTTTGATGGCTTTCTCTCTCAAGTGCAAGTTGTTGAAGAAGTAACAGACATTGGAAGACTGCTTGGTTTAAATGAATTGGACACAGCAAATGTCCATGACTTGCTTGAATCACACTCGGAAGAAATAACTGATGGAGACCTTAATTTAGATCAACAGCATGCATTTGAAGAAGCCTGATGAAGTAGATAATGTACAAATGAAGGAATTCACCATCAAAGGTTACGAAAAAATATATCAAACAGACTTGGGTAATCTCGAAATTTTATTTAAAAATAAAATCCATTCTTTGGTTTTTATTTGTTGAAAATAGATTAATAACTTTTTCATTTAAGTTGGTGCACTGTTCAAATTGGCACTGCCAGCTCTGCAGTTCCTTTGACTCATTTTATCGCCTCTAAAAATTTCATATTGGCAACCTGCCAACTAAACATTGACTCGCCTACTAGGGCCAAAACATGGTGGAACTGTGGTGGAGTGTGTAGCACACAGTTCCACCTATGGTTAAACTTAAGTTAAAAATAATTTTGCATTTTTATTCATTTATTATTGAAATGATTATTGGAAATAGAGGATGGGTATACTATATGCGAGACCTGTTAATAAAAATATTCATTGCATTGTTCTTCACAAAATTTCATATAACTCCATTGACTGTATATTTAGATTTAAAAAGTTGGGGGTGCTGTAGTTCTGTAGTGCCTACCAACGAGCCGCCCCTGGATATATCGATACTTGCTCTTGTTCAGCATAGTGAATAGTAAGTTGAGTACTAGACAGAACCACAGTGGGCTCAGGGCATCTCCATAAAAGATTCCTCTCCTGATGAGGATTAGTCTGCTTGTGATATCTTCGACCTTGATGGTGGTACTCCATTTTGCCATGGTTGCTTCTAGGAAGTTTGTCACTGTCGGATTGACTTTGTAGATCATCAGCATCTGTTAGCCAGCTATGAGGCATGGAGTTGAAGGCCTTATGGTAATTGATGTAGGCCATGTACAGGTTGTGGTGCTTTTTGTAGGTTTGCTTTATAACTGTGGTATCAATGGTTAATTGCTCTTTGGAACCTTTACTCATCCACTTGCATCCCTTCTGCTGTTTGGCCACAAAGTTCTGGCTCTCCAAGTGGGCTGATATCTTCTTAGTTGTACTGCTTGTCAAGATCTTTTACATCGTTGTGGCCGACTGGGCTAGCTGGGTGGGTAAAGTGCCTGCCTGGCAACACAAAGGTCACGGGTTCGAATCCCACCTCGGGCTTGGATCAGAGTAGAAAATGCAAAAACCTTGGGAGGTGTAATATGGCCATAGAAGGCACTGCACCAACAACTAACAAAAAAAAAAAACATTGTTGTGAGACAGTTGATCGGTCTATATTTCGCTGGGTTTCTTGTATATTGGTGCTTCAAGTAAGTTATTCCTTGAATGAGAAACTCTGGGTGAACTGCTCTGCTAGGTGCTATTAATATTGCTAGATTATTATTGTTGTTATTGTTATCATTATTATGTACCATTTGTTGCTGCTTTGTATGGGTACAGAGCACAGTAATGGCATTAAATCCTGGATCTTAGTACAACCATTAAAAGACTTCAGCCATTCTAATGCATCTGACATAAATATATGCAATGTTCATAATGTAGTACAGACACTAATTTATTTTAAAGTGGAATTTATTTTCTCGAAATAGCTTCATAGGACAAAATATTTTCTTTGTGCTATGGTAGTGTTATCTTTGAGTATTGTTCCTAGATTTAATGATTACAGAAATTTAATATTGGTCTTCCTTTTGTTTTATGGTTTGTCTGTAATTGACTGTTCATCAACAAAGTAGGAACAGTAGAATAGTTATATTCCCTATCTAAAAGTTCCCCCCACCATGACAGATTCAAAAGAAACTCATTTTTGTCAGATGGCAACATTCCGTTTTGTGTTCCGAAATTTTCTTATCACTCTTTAACAGACACAAGAATATATATTTTAATTTATCTCTAAAATTTAATGTGAGGAGTTTAATGCATTTTTTTACAGTTATCTGGTTCCACACAGAGTTCACCATACCGAAGTTCTGTAAAAACCTTTATGGAAACATGATAAATGTAACATGTTTTTTTTTTTTTTATGTAAACCCCAAACATGAGAGGTATTAGAACTTATAGTACTTAGTACCGTGCTTGGGTTGGAGGTTGAGAAGATATTTGTTAACATTGGACTTGAACTTCTGTAGACTGTAATTTTCAGGAAATACGTATGAAGAAAGGTTGTTCCAGAAAATGGCAGTTGAATGAATAAACAAGGAAGATGAAAAGTTGGTTCTGTGAGTTTGAAGTTGGACAGTAAATGGATGTTGGCTGGTGGTGCCACGTGTTCGGACTATTTTGAAAGAGAGAGAGAGCGAGAATTAAAGAAGCCAATTCAGAAGAACAGTGCCCATAGAAGTAGCTGTAGAAGAGACATGCAGCAGAAATAGTACGTCCATGAGACAGCGAGTGGAGAGACTTGTTAGAGATGAATCATTAATTAACCTAACTGCCCTCTTCTGAATGGAATCAAGAAGCCTGAGAGAGGTTTGGGGGCACCACTCCAGATGTGGAAACAATATTCCATGGCAGGGTGGATTTGCGATTTATACAGAGTGAGCAGCTGTTTGGAAGAAAAATAATGCCGAGAGAGAAAGAGAAAACCAAGTTTTTTAAATGCAGAGGAAGCAATATTTGTAACGTGCTTGTGCCAAGAGACATTAGAAGTCAGGGTAATCCCCAAAAGAGATATATCATTTTGCCTAGAAATCGGAGTGTCACTAAAGATAAGCATAGGAGCAGAAGAATCCTTTTTTGCGAGATATAAGACAAGACTGAGTTTTAGAAGGGTTGAAATCAACTCAGTTGTCTTTGCCCCACTGGAGAATTACCTGAAGATCGGCATTTAGGGAATTGGTAGCAGATTTTTAAGAAGTTGAAGCTGATTGAGCAGAACAAGGTTTCTCAAAATGGAAAGTGGAATGTAATGTGCTATCATCGGCAAAACTATGGATAGGATTTCCAGTCAATGGAAGAAGGTCATTAATATACAAGAGGAAAAGAAGAGGTGCCACCGTGGGCAGGAGCAGCAGTGCGTAGCACACACTTATTGATTAGACCGGAGTTCGAGCCCGTGACCATCAAATACAGAGGATGCTGAAAGGTCAGGGAATGACCACCACACATCCTTGGAGCAATATGGCCTTAGTTGCTAATGCTCCTAAAAACCAAATAACAACAACAACAACAACAACAAGAGGAAAAGAGTGGAGGAAAGAACTGAACCTTGGGGACACCGGCATTAGTGGAGAAGTTAGAAGACAGAGAGCCATCTACCATCACCCTCAGTGAATGATCAGAGAGAAAACTGGATAACCAATTACTAAAAACAGTTGGCAAACCATAAGATGGAAGCTTGTTTAGAAGACCTTAATGGCAAACATGATCGAAAGCCTTTGAGATGTCAAGAGCAACTACTTGTGTTTCACCGAACCTTTCCATTGAATTAGTCCATAAATGGGTAACATAAGCCAGAATATCACCAGTGGATCGACATTGACGGAATCTATACTGGCGATCGTTGATCAGACGGAAGGTTTCTAGGTAGTTTAAGAGTTGGCAGTTAATTGATTTCTCCATTACTTTAGAGAGAGTAGAAGTAATTGCAATGGGATGATAATTGGATGGGAGGGATTTGTCACCCTTTTTAGGAACTGGCTGGATATGAGCAAATTTCCAAGCAGAAGGAAAAACACCTTTGGAATAAGAAAGTGAAAAAAGGTGGCAAAGAATAGGAGTAGGTTCAGGAGCACAGTTTTGAGAACAAGTGGAGAAATACCATCTGGACCTGGAGCTTTCTTAGCATCAAGATTTGTCAAAATCCTTCTGACTTCCTTTTGACAGAAGACCACAGGAGGCATTGAATGGAACGTGTTGGAAATGGTGGGAGGTGTTTTACCACCATCATTATTACATGAGTAGGAAGAAAAATGGGATGCTAGCAGGTCAGCTTTATCCTTGGCTGAAGTGACAACAGAACCATCTGGTTTGGACAGAGGTGGGAGCAGAGATGGCCAAAAGTTGCAGCCAATAGCTTTGGCAAGAGACCAGAATGATCAGCTTCCATTAGGGCAAGAAGCAAGTTTTCTACTCTTAGCCTGTTCAAACTCTAGTTTGGACTGATTAATAACTGCTTTACAATTGTTGCGAGCTTTGGTGTAGGCAGAAAATGACACTGAAGAATTAGAAACAAGCCAATTACGATATGCAACATTCTTCTCTTGAACAGCCTTAGCACATTTATTGGAAAACCAAGGTTTAGATAAAGGACGAGATTTTAAAGTTGAGTGTGGAATAAAGGATTCCATTCCTACAAGAATAATTTCACTGACACGATCTGAGCAAACGTTGACATCAGAAGTTTTGAAACAGTAATCCGACCAAGGAAAAGAAGAAAAGAAATCTTGCAGGTCATCCCATTTTGCAATCTTGTAATGCCAAACAATACGAGGTTGGGAATAGCCATGAGATAAAGGCTCCATTGGAGAAGAGACAATCACCAAGTTGTAATCTGAAGTGCCTAAAGGACCTCTCACTTCGACCTTGTACTTAGAAGGGTTGTTTGTGAGAAAAAGATTAAGCGTGTTGGCTGTATGATTAGGATTGTCTGGTATTCTTGTAGGTAAATGAACAATCTGTGCAAGGCCATTAGTAATTGCAAAAGTCTCAGCATCTCGACCAGATGGGTTGGTGTGACTAGAAAACGGAAGCCAGCTGGAGTTGTGAACATTAAAATCACCAAGAAAAATTACCTCACTGTTAGGAAAGTTGGACTGGAGAAAGTCAAGTTGCAAAGAGAGGAAGTCAAAGAGCTCCAAGTGATTAGCGGAGTTGGGAGAACGGTAGAGACAACAGATGAATTTTACACAATGAGGTAGAGAGATTTTAAGCCAGAGAAGATCAAAGAGAGGAGATTGTGAACATGAATAACTTTCAAATTATTAACTGCAGTTTACCAAAGAGTTTTCTGATTTGTGTTTTCTGTATAAGAATTGAAGGTCATCGCTGAATCATGCCAGTATGCCAAGTAAAATAAGAGGAATTGTTCTATTAATATAAGAATTTATTACATTTTCGAAACCCAAACAGTTACACCAAGAAAGTCAAACAGAACAGTATGTTTCAATCTCTTCCATGAGATCTTCAACTGGAGTAAGAAAATTAACAACTATTTTTTGTTCTTCATTTTCTTACCACAGTTGAAGATATCAAGGAAGAGATAAAAAAAAAAAAAAATTATGGTTTTATTTAAGTTTCTTAGTGTAATTATCTCAGTTTTAAAAATTTCATAAATTTGTATGTTAATTGTACATAGCGAAGTATTCCTCTTATTTTATTTCTTCTGTACTTTTTTAAACTTAATTAAATCCAGAGTTAAAACAACCTTGAATGATAATGACAAGTTTCACTTCTATTTCAATTTCTTACAACCAAGAAATGTCTATTGCTAAATAAATAAATTTTAATGTATAGTCGCTAATCAAAAGAAAGTTATATTGTCAAGGAACAGTGACCTGCCGTGGACCAAGGGACTTATCTTGAAGTTAATTTAGCAAAAATAAATAACACTGGATTACAAGCATTGAAACACTTTTACATGCATAACAACATTTTACAATTTGCAGATTACTTATATACAGGTGACCCCTGCTTAAGGCTCATAATTAGCTCCGGAAAAACAGAATGCTTAGTGAATCAGTGCTAAGCGAGCGCTGTATTCGTCTAATGTAATATATGTATTTGTGAGCTGCGGTCTATACCACCGGGACTCACAAATAATAAATGGTAGTGAAAAGAAGCCAAATGTCAGTCAAAATATTTAATATTAAAAATCTGTACATTTAAATATTCTCCGTTACATATGTGTATAATTATGTGGTAATTAACTACATTACGTATCAAAATTAAACTTGAAATGCCAATTAAAATCAAGAATCTATTAATCCAATGGCCCTGGTCTGCTGATTTTTCGTATATTTAGTCAATTTTGGGTTGTACTTTGGCCCTCTTCCTAGTAAACTAAAAGGGGTTTTACTTTAAAATCCCCTGCAGCGTTACCACTCAACAATAAAGTTAACTGATCCTTCGCCACATTGAAGCCTGGCATGTTTTTTTCTTCTTTTGATATGATATGAAACTTCTTTTAGGTATTTGTTTCCAAAAAGGTCCTGTTTCATCTATGTTAAAAACTTGTTGAGAAGTATAACACCTCTCTTCAATAATTTTCAAAAGTTTCATCTCCTTTTTTTTTATCTGCACCTGCGGCTTCTACCTGAATTTTAAATCTATCAAACCAGCCCTTACTAGCTTTAAATGGTTCCACATTTTTTTTTTTTTTTTTTTTTTTTTTAAGGTGAGCTTTCTTTAGATCATCATATAGGCTAATTGCTTTTTATTTAATAATATTTAACTTAATGGAATTGTGCATTGGATATTATCATAAATAAAATTATTTAGAAGTCTTTCCATTTCAATTATAATAGCCGGCCTAGCCATAACCAATTTAGTTGCTTGCAATGGAACAGCTGTCTTTCCCACTGCTAAAATTAATTCATTATTTTTTATAATTGTTCTTTTAGTTGAATCTGCCAGTCCTAAATTGCATACATCCACTTGTTGAACGGAATCGATTCACTTCAAAACGTATAATAGTAGGCTTCTTACTGCATCCACACATTGTTGCTTTTTAATTCTTATCCGCCATTATTCATCTTCGAAAATGTAACTGCATTACATTAATTATTATACAATGTTTGAGTAAACTGTTCATTACCTAACACTGTACTGAGTAATGACTAGATTTCGGATAAATGCATACAACACAATATTACAAGCAATATACTTGATAATTTTTTAAAATGTTGATCTTGGAACCACTTAACAAGCCACCATACTGAATGAAATTAGCACATAAGAAAATTTCACTGAGTGTGGGAAAATTTCGCAAGTCAGCATGGGAAACTTTAATGCTGTTTTGCTATTCATTTTCAAGCTATCGACTACATCAGATGAAACGTTTTCGTTAAACATGCCAAAAATTTAATCTGTACACTGGTAAAAGAGCGTTATAGTGAGATATGGTTTATAATATAAGAACAGCATTATAGTGAATCAGCGTAGAGCGAACCATGTTATAACAAGGGCCTGCTGTATATGAACCACTGATGGGTGAGTGTCAGTTAAATTTAAATATCATACATAGTAGACATACAGAGTAGCAAATGATGAAAATAGAAAAATATTATAGTTCAGCCAGTACAGGTTATTATTGAAGAATGTTGGCACCCGCACTAGGATAGACACTATCAGTTACAGTCAAGCACATATCTATTTCTTCATCTGGATAGAAAAATTTATCCACAGTTTTGGTTCTATTTTGTAATGAATATAGAGAACATCTGAATATCTAGTAGTTTTTTGAGAAACTTTTCTACCAGTTTTACCCCAATAGATGGAAGTGGAATAATTGAAATATATATTACAGGTCTTCAGAGAATCAAGAATAGTTAATATGGAAATATGAGCACATTGAAGAGAGTTAAATGTTATAGTTAAGAGAGTTATAAATGTTAAATATAAATATAAATTTCTGAAATGTTAAATGTGGCTTAAACATTTGCCACATTTTAGAATATGGAACTCTCAAGATATGAGTAGAATGATTAGAGTTCCATTTGACATCTAATGGACAAATTTACAATACCCACTCCCCTCCTGCCAGCCAGTGAAAACAACTTGGAGAGATGAATTACTGTAGTAGTCAAAACAGTTAGACCAGTGATTTCACAGTTTACCCTTGGGACATGCTGCATTACTGTTGGAAGTCATATCAAAATGTTGTAACTGTTATTTCCACTAAAATTTTGGGGGTTTGTACTAATTTTCTCCCAGTACAGTGCTAATTCTATGTAAGTATAATAAAAAATTATGTGGCACCAAATGTGTGAAGCTACTTTTGACTTTTTCTGTGCATTTCCAATAACAGTTGGCTAAGTTTAATTTCATTATCATTATTTAATCATTAATTTCTACCAAGTTGATTGGAAACAAATTTTATTTTGTCCGAAAATTTTATAACATGTTATTTTGTAATTATGGTTTATAACTGTTTAAAAATAATTCTCTTTGTACTTTATATTCTTGTAAGAATCCAAACCTTTCATTATGGCCACATGACAGAATTCAGTAAAAGATCCAAGAGCATTTTAATTTAGATATTGGGACTGATTGGATCAAGCATTTGTAAAAAAAAAAAAAAATCAATAAATCTAATTTGAAAATTACCATAGAAAAGTGCATTTTCTTTAAAACTGACTTAATAGTATTATGAAAATGCCCCCAAATCTGATTAAACTTTCTGATTTTTTACTAAAAATAAAATATCAGTACAGTAGAGCATTGATAATCTGAACTAATTGGGATCAGAGGTAGTTTGGACTTCCGATTTGTTTGGATTTTCGAACTTATCAAAAACATTGTTCTGGAGACTAAAAAAAAGGGTTAACATTTACAAGTGGGTACCCCTTCCAATTGATTGTTGCAAGTAACATAGCGGGTTAGGCATGATTGACATGCCTAACCCGCTGTGGTTAGTCTTAGAGTGTTTATCTCTCACTTGCTAGTTTTAAAATCGAAAAACAACTTCCTAATTTTAAAACAGCAGTAAGAGGGGAGGGATAAACACCCTAAGTAAGACTAATGATAGCAGACTAAGCATGACAATCACTGCTACTTGCAACAATCATTGTCATTGTCATTTGTCAAACCTTGAGCAAAATTGGCCACCCAGGCTTCCGCCATATGCCATGTTGCCTTATGTTGTGGATACTTCTGAACCTATCGGTTAGTCTTATCAACACAACATGAACTTTGACACAGTAACTTATAACATATTATAGAATGACCTTTAGCCTTGCGGCGGGGATTACGTCTCTGCCCCCACCACGAGGAGGTAGGTTGCCCTATCTAACAAAACAATTCATCCGACGTCTCGTCAGATTAAATAAATAATCTTGGCAATTTATCAATTATTCTAGACAACAGTGCTCCAACCCACATCGCAGGGAGGAACCTTCCTAAGTGCCAATTATCAACCACTTTCTTGTCATTCAACATTACACTACTACCAAATATAACATCACATAAATCTTAACACTATACAATACTGACAGCCCACATATGAGCATGCCTCAACTGCAGATGACCACAACACAGTTCTGTTACCAGACACTATCCATCGCCATTGGTGAGCACAGCCTCTCATCGGAACATAGTCTTAGTATCAATATGGCAGAGTCCCTCCCCAACCTCCACGCCACAGAAGCCCTAGTCTTCATAATCGTTCTTCTTTTCAGAATATCAGATGCTCTAGAGTACTCTGGGCAGATCTTATCTACTGCAGCGTGAGCTGATGGGGATTTCCTCCGCCAAGTTGACACATTTTGGTGTCTCTGATCATTTAGGACACTCCTTAAAAGAGTGGCCGTGCGCAACACAATGGCTACAAGAAGCATCAGCCTGATAATATTTAGCTACATAGCCAAAGGTCGTGCACTTGTAACACTGTCGGTGCCAGGAGGTCACGCACTCGGTGTGAGCTCCAGTCAATATACACTCTAGATTGCACCACTAGATGTCTTATGGTAGCAGATGTCTCAATCACACAATTAAATCCCGAGGATCCTTGGGACTTATTTTTAGTCAGCACTGTTATATCAAAATAAACTTGGTCTTTCGGTATCCCAATATCACACAAATTTCTTTGCCAAAGTTCATCCTTCAGACGTCCCAGACTCGTGGTATTTGATGTATGCATCAGAATCTACATCAAATACCACGAGTTTGGGGCGTCTCCAGACAGTCCTCTCGACTTCCAGACCCATGGTATTTGATGTACGCATCAGAATCTATATCAAATACCACGAGTCTGGGGCGTCTCCAGACAGTCCTCTCGACTTCCAGACCCATCTCCTGGACATCTCTACATTCTGTTATCTTTAGAAGGTCTTTCTCTGAGGCAGCTTCCACTGCTGCTCGCCGATCCCTAATGGGTCGAACAGCTATAATCTTGACATTAGGAAGTTTAAGACCTATATTAGTTACCAATTCAGCCTTGACTTGATCCCTAGAGGAAAATCTTGCTGACTTTGCCTTCAAAATGACAGTCCTTGACTTCGGTCTTTCCTCCTCCAGAGGGCAGATGGCTTCCGCATAGGTCTTTACTTGGATTGATCGTTCCTCTAGGACAGAATCTAATCATGCTTTCAACACATTATTCTCTAAGACCAACTGCTGAACCACAGCAGTCATCTTATCCCAGTAACCCATATCACTGGGGATCCTCAGTCCTTGAGATGTTACTAACCCTCGAAGATTGTTACGGCATTGGTTTAGAACATCAAAGCCCATCTGGCTGAGTTCTCATTCAATCTTTTTTCGGTCACCAAGTCTGGTGGCGTCAGGGGGATACTGGATTAACCTTAGATCTTTGGGCACTTCCTGAAATTCGTTCAGCAGCCTCTTCCTCATCAACAGAAGTCTCTGGTACCTCAATCAGAGGCTTAGCAGCCTTCTTCTTCCTCCTAGAAGCCATACAATAAAAATAAAGCTAATGTTAGTAAAAACAACTGAACCAATCACAACAATATCAAGGCTTGACAAAATCAGCGCGGAATCTAAATCAATCACGAAATTTTGAACAAAGTCAGCCAAAATAACTCTCTCTCTGCCAGCAGGGGGTCGTCACCCCCAGCTGTCCAGCCCAGACCACTAGGAGGTGGAGCTCTTCAAAGGAATTGTCTAGTGGAGAAAGTTCAAACCAAATAATTAACTATCAGAGCACTCAAGAAAAAGTCACTATGGTAACCAAACCAACCGCTATGTAATACACTTTGGCACCTGTGCAACTTGCAACAATCAATTGGAAGGGGTACCTGCTTATAAATTTTAACCGTTTGTAAGTTTAGAAATAAAAGTACTGGCTTTAATATCTGAGGGGCTGTCTAATTTTTTGTTAAAATCTAGCATCTTTCCACAACAAAAGTCCAGATATGGATTATCCAAAACTTTGTCTCTGTGTGAACCACAAATAAATGACATCTTTGAGAGATGGGTCATTAGCTTTTCTCATAGTTTTTCTTTTTTTTGCACCATCTGAATCAAGTTTCGATGCGAACTTTAAAATTTTTTCCTTGTTGTTTTTAATGTCTGTTACGGTTGACTTTCCAGTAAAATTTTGCTAATGAAGGCCCTTTGAAAGTCTATTTAAAATTGCAATCTTCGATTCAATTATTAAAAATTTCTACTTCCTTTTGAAAGATGAAGAAAACTACAGTACAGAAATAAAACTGTAACAACTGTATTCATAATCTTTTTACTCTGTATCTCACTTGCTCATATCGCGTTAGTTGTAATTTCTGCATGTCATGTTCTTTATTTTCGATTGACGCTTATCTTTTTTTACTATTTTAATTTTACAACCCTCAAATGTCAGTGAAAAGAAATATCAGATTACAAGGTGTGTTGAATAACAGATTATAAAGTGTTATGTTTACTTAGCTGTATGTATATTAATTAAGCTATGTACGTAAGTGTAAATTTATTTTTATTTTGATAACCTGTGGATAATATTCCTCTGATTTTCGCTTATTAGAATTGCCGTTTAATAGAATCAAAATTCAATTCGCAAATGTGATCGCAGTAACAGGCCCTTACTGCAATTATTTTATGACACCAGCATAAAAGATAAAATAAATGCTGGCTCCTTTGGATTATTGACATTCGGATTTTTGCTGCTCTACTGTACTTTGTCATGTTCTTTCATTGTAGAGTGAAAGAATAGATCATAGAATGAAAATGATAAAAAAAAAAAACCCAAATCCCTAATAAGTTCATTCTGCTAGAATAATCATTTCAAGGAAATAATCCCTGCAGTGATTATATATACAGTGGATTCCGGTTATTTGGGCCACCGTTAATCATGGCAGCCGTTTATTTGGGGCAAATCTTAAAACACAGAAACCAATCAAGAAAATAGCCAGGGTTTACTTTGCTTAATTGGGGCAGCATGCCGTTTAATCGGGGCAGGAGACCACAGCACTGAAGATTACCCTACGATTGTCTCCGACGGTGCCACGTGGTTCGGTCGAAATTCTGGAGGTCACAACCATAAAACAATAAAAACAATTAACAGTCATTATTGGGCTTTTCTGTTAGTGAAATCTATCATAAACAGACAGTAAACTCGATCTTACTGAATTTGCGATAATACCGACAGCTGGAATTTTGTGGGTTATTATGGTGAAATGTGTTTACACTTCCATGAAATCTTCAATCATACAAAAAAATTAATTTTCAGATCTTCTCTTCATTCGTATTTTTAAAGCTTTGTGACTCTTTACTTGGTTCTCACTTGCGTGTATTGTGTTACTTGCAATTTGTGTGTGCTGTGTTCTTTGTTATTGATTGCTTATCTTTTTACTGTTTTAAATTTTAACCCCCACCCACAAATGTCAACTAGTTCGTATGTACATATTACAGTACGTATTAATTATTCCGATTATCACGTATATTCTTCCGATTTTCACGTATTTTTTAATTGGTAAGGTAATAAAGGGTAAATTTCTGCTTAATATATCTTTGCTTTTATAGCCTGTGGATAATATTCCTCCTATTTTCGCTAATTAGAATCGCTGTTTAATAGAATTAAAATTCAATTCACGAACGTAATCACAATGACCGGCGCTTACTGCACATCCTATAGTGAACGGTACTTTACTATGTTGAGTTCATCGTAACGTGATTTGATTGTACAGCGAACCAATTGTAAAAAAAGGCGGGGGGTTACATCGTATTTTTAACTATTTACGTGAAACTTTGGATAATTGGGGCAGCCGCTTAATCGGGCCAAAATGCACTAGACCCGATGTGTCCCAAATAACCGGAATGGACTGTATCTATATATCTCTAATGAGGTCATTCTGCTTGAATTAGAGATATAGATTTATCTAAAAAGCAAAGTACAGGTATTGGCGTACAGACTTCCTTTATGGGTGGGGAAATGTTTTTATATCTTTTAATATTTGATGAATTCTAAGAAAGTTTAATTATCTATTTCTCTTCATATTTATTTGCTTTTAATTGTATAGTGTTATATTTGATTTTTATATTTTTATGCCTACATTTTATCGAAGTTTTATTTATCTGTTTAGTTCTGTGTCTTAAAGAATTGTTATGAAATATATTATACACTGTATTATCAAAAGTATTGGAACACAAAAAAATAAAGTCAACAGTGATTTCCAGATCAGAATTTAATGGCTATAGCATACGCTTTGACCGGTAATACAATGTATGGACTTTGGGTGAACATTTGTTTGATGCTAATAAAAATATTTCTACATTTTCCCACAAAACAGTTTTATTCATACAAGTGATATTGCCAGTCACTACATCTCTTTTTTTCATCTCATAGTAGTTCAGTTAAGATTGTATTGGGATCTATGAACAGGCTAGTAAACTTTGTGACAGGAGGCCTTGTCTTGTTGAAAACCATAAGGCCCTATAACCATAAAAATTTTGTCATTTGGGAAAAACAGAATTTTTGAAGCTGACAGCATTTCTCCTTTTTCGAGGTACAAGTCAGGAATCAATGGTCCAGCACTGTTAGTACCATATTTAAGTTATTCCATTTGATAAAAACAGTGTATATTGAGATTTGTTTGCTTTACAGAATCCTTTTGCAGTTTGCCAAAGACTAGTCTCTCTAAAGCCTGACATCACTGCAGCCATTGCTGTGCATTAACTTTAATGATGAGCAGTTTGGAAGCGGCAGTTTATCCATGAAACCCTTGTGGATGCAGTGCCTTTATGTACAGCATGCACATGCATATACAGGTCTCTTAGGTGATTTTTTGGAAACTTTGGGTATGGTTTCCCAGATAGCATGGCCAGTTGTCTGAAGATTTCTTATCAGAATAGAATCTCCCTGATGGTTGTTTAACTTGCTATAGCTAGTTTCCTTTCTCTTGAATACACTATTCCAGACAGAGGTCATGAAAATTTTGAGCAGCTTTAAAATCCATTGCATTGATTTCAGAGTTTTTGAAATCCATCGGATGGATTTCAGAGCTCAAAATTTCTCTCATTATGTGCTAAGTCATAACTGAGTTGTATTTGTTGAAGTTTTGACTTGTTCATTCATTAAATGCCATTGTATGCTAAGTCCTCTTCTGTAAAACCCCACCATGTTTTCATTCAGATTCATTGAGCTTATTTGGGAACATGTTAATTGTAAATTACACCTAAGCTTTCCGCAGCTTCATTTATATCTTTATGCTGCCACACTTCCATACAATATTTGCATAACCAACAGTTTGCATAAAACTTTGTTAGTCATCAGTATTGCAATACTGTTGTTAGCATTTATACTGCACAGGTGATGTTCAAAATTTCAGTTTCATTAATAAAGGGAGTAACCAGGTGGTAGATGACTTTCATCAACCGGTGAAATGCCACCACTTTGCTTATTGGAAGCTTGAAGTGGTGAAACCCATGTTTAGTCTCTAGAGCAAAGTTTCCGGCATCCCCCTCCCCCCATACTTCTCCTTCAACCCATGCATGGTACTAAGTACTATAGGTTTTGATACCTTTCATGTTTGGGGTTTTCATAAAAAAAAAAAAAATATATATTAAACTGAAGTGGTCCATCCTACAATATTTCATTAGATTAGATACTTAGTTGTTGATTATTATTTTTTTCCTATTTATTCCTTTTTTTTTTTCTTTTTTTTTTTTTTTTTTCTAGTGACCATAGTAAGCCAAATATATATGCAGAAAAGTCATCCTCAAAAAGGAGTACTATGCTTGACAAGATTAGAGGACTGCCTTGTCAGTTAATAAGGTATTTTTAGTACACATATTGAATGAATCAGTACATGATGAATGAATAGTACACATATTGAATTGAATGGATGATCAATTTAGCTTTTCTTTAAATAAAACTAACATCATGTATATTTTCTGTCAGATTTTTTTCTAGAAATATTAACTTCAATTCTGCAGTTTAACAATATTTATAAATTAATTTATATTGGAAGTAAGTAAGTGGGCAAGGAAGGTTAGCTTTTAGTTGGGAAAAAAGTTTAATTGACTGGGTAGCATTATCCTGTAAAGTCATGTGGACAGAATTTAAAATTGAAAGTTGAGCAATAAAATTTATTTTTTAATATGGCCTTTAAAGCTCAAAAAAAAAAAAAAAAAAAAAAAAAAAAAAGCGAAATAGGAGAGTTATTTAATATCTTAGAAAGAGCAGTAGAGACTAATGACAAATAAATAATAGTAATGGTTAGTGATTAAATATTAGGGTAGCAAATTGCCGTTTTGTAATCTGCACACAGATATTTTAGGAAAATATGGTCAAAAAGGTAAATCTAACATTAATGGTAAAACTCTATTAGAACCACATGCTATGCACTCCTAATTACAAATGCAGTATTTCAGCATAAGAACATATATTTACATGTAGGGAGCACAACAAAAACATGGAAAGCATAATGGACTGTATCATTATAATAAAGGATCAGAGATTTGGAAGTGATCATGATCTTATATTGACCAAATTGAAAATCATAATTACTGCCAAATACATGCAGAAGAGATATAAAAAAAAGAATATTAAAATAGATAATAAATGGATGTAAAGCTCTCAGATTGCCAACAGTCATTAAATATAGACATCTCCTTGCTGAAATATTAAATTGGAGAAATGATGCTCACATGACTTTAGATGAAAAAATGCAAAAACATAAGTGAACAGTAATGAAAATTTTGGGTAGAAGGACTGTAAAGATGGGTTATTCAGAATCTCATGGTGAACGAAGAAGTTAAAAAGAGACAATTAAAAAAAATGTTTAAAACAAAGTAAAAAAGTTAAGCAGAAAATTTTGACAAATAAAACATAAATCATTATTGAAATTAAAAAAAAAAAGTGCAAGAAGGCTATGACACGTAAAAATCTTTCCATGATTTTTCTTTAGTGTAAGAAGCTGAAAACAAAATCTTTGAAAGATTTTAATAAAGGGATGGAATACAAGCATCAGAAAATAGAAAAATGTATTGGCATGTAGTTAAAAATTAATTTCCCTATTTCAGGGAAATTAATGGAGGCACTAGTTAAAGAAGCACTGCAAGACCATCTAATAAATAAAGAAAACAACAATGGACCCAACACTGAACCCAGGGTTCAGTGTTGGGTCCATTGTTGTTTTCTTTATTTATTAATGATATTGATGATGGTATATCAGGCTTAATGTCCAAGTTTGCAGACGATACGAAGGTCGGCAGAGTTGTTAATGACACTAATGATAGTACACTGCTGCAACAGGATCTAGAAAAGTTGAGCAGATGGGCTGAGTGGTGGTAACTAAAGTTTAACATTGACAAATGTAAAGTACTGCATATGGGAAACAGTAACCTTAGCATAATGTATCAACTGTGTGTGTGGTACTACACCTTGGGTGGTAGAGAATGAAAAGGACCTGGGGGTAACTGTGCAGGCAGATATGAAGTTTTCTGAGCAGTGCAGGAAAATATGGTCAATCACATAGCAACTGCTACAACCATGTATTAACTGTAAACTATAAGGTACATGGTGTATCTAATAGAAATTTGGTGTACTATCTAGTGCTGCAGTCATGAACTAAAAGACTTATTTTATCCCACTCTTGTATTTATTTATTTTTTTATATTGTGAAATATTAGTATTAACCATATGGTGCAAGGAAGCCTTTGCTGCACCAGCAAAAAATTGATTAATTGATCAAAAAATAATAAGAAAAAAAATGTATTAAACTGCCTATTTGACTCACTCATTTAGGTATCTATCCAGTTGGCATTTAAATTTCCCCGAGGTGTTAGCCTCAGCTGCCCCATGTAGGCAACTTCTTTCAGTAGTTAACAACTCACCGGCTTAAAGAAAACATTCTGTAATCCAGTCTAAACCATTTCTCTTATAATTTGAATTTATGCCCCCTACTTCTGGAATTGTTCAAAAGAGTGAAAATTTAGCCCTCATTCAGTTTACTTCTCTCAGAGCCTTATACACCTTAGTTTAGGTCACTAAGGTTGCCGCATTATAGCCTTAGTAGCTAATGCGCCAATAAAACCAAACCAACCAACCATTAGGTCACTAAGGTGCCTGGTTACCAAACTCTATAGCCCACATATTCAGTCTTTCCTTGTGTGGATGCCCCCTTTGCCAATTTCACTGGATATATTAACCATCTTTGGACCCTTTTAAGAAAAACTTGATGTCTTTTTTTTTTTTTAGGTGTAGTCTCCGTATGTGGACACAGATACCAAGTGTGACTTTGAAATGACTTATAGAGTGGAATTATGACCTCCTATCTCTACAAGTAAATATTTAATAGGACACTATGGGCCTTCCTTGATGCTTGTCTACACTTCTCAGAGAACTTCTTGTCTGATCATGTCATACCTCCCAAATCCCTTTCTTCCAGTACTATTTTTCATTCAATCCCACTAAATGTATAAGTTATTTTTGAGTTATGTTCACCAAGTGTAAGGCTTTGCATTTTGCTGCATAAAAACATAGCCACCACTTTTCTCATCATCCTTGAAGCTTATCCGAATCATTCTGAAGAAATAACTGCTTGATGCTGTTCATTACCTACTTTATGGATCTTGACATCACCTGCAGATTTTGACATCATGCCCTGTATCCTCCCTTATTGAAGCCATTTAAGAAATTCAAAAGCAGCAGCAGCAGCAGTGGTCCCAGTACTGATCCTTGGGGAACCATACTTCTTACATTAGTCCAATCTGAAGAGTAACTATTAATCGTAACCCTTGCCTCCTACCCTGCAACTACCTTGCTTAAAATCAAATAAGGCTCCAAATTTTTTTCCAATAAATAATCTGAAATTACAGTATTACTAATTTTGTGTTTCCCAGCTTCTCTCACACAAATTTTCTCCATACTGTTAAGGGTCTTTTGTTTGTAAATATCAGTGCAATACCTGTTCAATCATCAACTGGTTTATCTAAGACTTTCCCATACCCATTACATAGTGGTCTGATCTAATTCTTTCTCCTCTTTGTATTCAACATATGTGAAAAACTCTATGTCCCCTTTCTTTTCTCTCTTAGTTATTGATTTCTCCTAATCTCTGCCCTTGCCATCCTAATATTTTTGAGACCCGCTAATTTATAAAATTAGCGGGTCTTGACTACTCAAGTTGTCTGTCCAACTGCCTAATATTTTCTGTGATACTCTTACAGATCAACTTGTATCTGGTATAGGCTTCTGTACTTTTCATTGGTCTGTTAAACTGGCTAGCATGTTATTCAGCAATTTTACATCCTCCTTGTGCTATATTTTCTTAATATTTTATATTTGCATTCATGGCTTCTGTGGCTACTTTAGAGATATACCATAATTCTAGTGTATTTCTGCTCTGTGTGCTATCTCTCCAGTTGATAGAGACCATGTAGCACCTTTATCTGTCATAATCTCCTTTCCTGAAATTAAAATCCATTTCCCTTTGCCTTTAACAACTGCTCTCCACGTCATCCAACATAGAATCATTTGATCACTCCCTGCTAATGGTTCCTGTACTGTCTAATTCATGATCTAATGCACTTTATAACTTCAAATTCTAATTCCCTGACATTTGCTCTAACATGCTGATACAAATAACAGTCTTCTAGTTGATTTAAAAAAAATTGTTCCCAATGGTGAGAAAACCCCCCCCCCCCTGCACTTACCCCAATCAATTCGAGCAAAATGTAAAAACCCATAAGAGATTCATGATTGCATTAGATATAATAAGACATTCACACTTGCATTCATTCATCCATTAGCACGTGAAGGGTCACAGCATAATGTTCACAATCTTCTGGTCTGTAGATTACTTCTACTCTCATACCTATACTTCCAGCTAACTCACACCACAGACGACTTCTTAATCTGTGAAATTTTTTGTCACACTCAGGCATGCTTTTGATAAGAAGCATGATCTTACCACTCTTTGTCTTCCTGATTCTCCTAAGTACATTGTACATACCATATTGAAACCCATTACCTCTATATTCAGGTGATTCTGTTATCCCTGTTATGGCAGCATTAGTTGTCTTAACCAGGAGTTCAATTCACTTATTTTATTGCCAACACTTCCAACATTACTGTATACACAGTTAAGACTAAGTATTCTTGTGTAGTTTATTACTCTGACACATCCCACTCAAATTTATTTGAAACATTGCTACCTTCAGAACATCTTACTAATATTGACTGCTACAGTAAAAAGCAGTAACTCTTGAGATGTGTTCATACATTCCTTTGACCCATATAATCAGATAAACACATACAGTCGAACTTGATTATAACGAGCACGGAAATAATGAGGTCACGGCTATAACGAGCAAAAAGCCATAATGATTTTAATTTACGTGTATTCCCATAAAATTGCTCACTGTTATAGCAAGTGTACTACACTGATATACCGTACAAATCTTGGTAACTATGCAAACATTCTGAATTGCTCGAGTAATCAAAAAAAAACCAATTCTTGAAATAGACAAAAATTAAAAGGGTGACTTAGCTTTTATGACCACCCGCATTGCATCGGATTAGTGGCCAGTTTATGACCTTGTCTTTTCAGGGAAGGGGGCTGTACAATAGTGCATTACCCTATTTACAGATTGTCTTGTATTCACTGAACCATAAATTTATTTTGGGAGTCCTAAGAATTTTGTCAACAGGATTTTTAAGGATTTTAGAAACAGGACTTCTAAGAACTTTGCATGCATTTTGGGACTTCTAGGAACTTTGCATGCATTTCAGGACTTCTAGGAACTTTGCATGCATTTCGGGACTTCTAAGAATTTTGTATGCATTTCGGGACTTCTAAGACTTTGTATGCAGATAACTTTACTGTCATTTTAAATAAAATCAGTTAGAAACAAACCCTTCCTTCGCAAACATGTCAACTAATAAAAAAAAGTCTCTCAATTCACGAAAAAGTCAATTATTCGTTAATTAGAACGTGGTGCAAAAAAAATTGTGTGCACACATAGTGGAAGTTAAGTTAAATTTCTCTAGGCGGACATTTATCACTTGACTGAGGATCCCGTATTGCCCATATGAATGCCACAGGTGACGAATCTTCATGAATGGGAACCTTAGAGATATGAGATGTTCCGTTACTAAATCTAGTTTCGGCAAGTGCTGTGGCATCAGATGATATTTAAAACCATTTGACTTCAATAGAGACAGAATCACTTTGTTCTTGAGAGAGCCACAACAGCTATTACAGGCCGACATTTGACTTGCATCCTCATTTGGAAACGCTGTTTGAAGAAGAGCATGATCTCGAGCTGCTACAATCTTTACATTGTTCTTGAACCAAAGCCGATCACACACGGAAACAGACTGAACTGAAATCATTATCCAGGAACGTACATTGAAACTGTGTATGGATGCTTCGGTGTTTCTTAAAATCCTGTTGCTGCTCTGGCTGTGTATTACATGTTGAACAATTTGATGGAGTATTTTTGGCAGTCAGTTTTGGCTTCTTCGCTTTTCATTTACCACTTGGCTTCGAGGATTCTTCATCGTTTTCATTTGCATTATCAACTTTCATGAGTTCTTCTTCCAAATTCACTTCTAACATTTCTGGGGAGATGTAATGTTCTGAAGATGTGGATGGACCTTCTCTGGCTTCTTTGTTTAACTCCATCGCACGCTGTAATTTCTTCCACTGTCGAAATAGCTTAGATCTCTCCTTTGTACTCGGTGGTCACATTGCACATATATGTGCTTTATATGCCTTACAATGCTCACTACAGTGGACCCCCACTTTACGATTGGTTCCCTGTACGATCAAAGATCAAATCACTTTACAAAGGACACTCTATAACAAAATACCGTTCACCATACAATATGTAGTTGTTGCCGGTCATTGCGATCCCATTTATGAATTGAATTTTAATTCTACCAATGGCGATTCTAATAAGCAAAAATAGGAGAAATACAAAAGTAAAAATATAAAGCACGGATTTACACTTTATTACCTTACCAATTAACAAAATTAAACGATACGTGAAAATCGGAAGAATATTTTCCACAGGTTAACAAAATAAAGGAAGGCAAAAAGTCTATTACACCGGGTGTTTACAAGTGGTCACTCTCCCGATGACTAACCTGTCCCGACGCTGCTTAACTTCGGTGATCACATGAGAACCACGGTATTTAGCCTAGTATGGTAATTGGCTGTTCAGAGTGCCCATAATGCATTTACTTGTGGCAGTGGTTGCATTTTTGTTATGTTTTTTACCAATCCGCGAATGCAAGTTACTCCCGTCTGAAAACTGCCTGGAGCACACCTAAAGAAGTTTCACTTCAAAATGTTGAAGTGTTTAAAAAGTTTCTTTGCCCTCTTCAATAATAATGACATTGTGGAAGAATAAACATGTTTACATATTGGCACTGGAAAAGAATATAACTGAAAAAAAAAAAAAAAAAAAATTAGAAAGTGCAAGGTTACAAATGCCTATGAAGCATTGCTTCAATGGTTCACTACACAGAGAAGTGCTGGATTTTCAATAGACGGTCCGATCTATGGAGCAAAGGTTGTCCGGATCAATTTAACAACCAAATACAAGCATATTAATAGAAATAATATTAGGTGTATATTAATATTATTTTTTTCCTCTAATATTTCTTTTGTTTTTTGAATCTATCTTTTTATGAAGTTATTGAGAATTTAAAAAAAAATAGGAGGTAGATTTAACTCATCACTGATATAACAAGTAATGGTTATAATAAGAAAATTTTGTTGATCCCTTGATGCTCGTTATAACCAAGTTCGAATGTATCTGTATCATTCCTGTCCTCCTCCCCAGTGTGTTTTTAGTTATGGACTAATGTATTTTTAGTTATTACCCCTGTAATGGTCAAGATTGTGGATCATTTTGATTGGGATTAGGTCAATAATTAGATTGGCCTTGACGTAATTGGTGGTCTTTGATTTTTGGTTGGACTGACTGGTAGTGCTTGTTAATAATATAAATTCTTGTTTGGGTTGTGACACTTGTCACTACTTATAGAATTGGCTGTTGGTGTTTAATTATAATATAGGTGATGTACTGGAGATGGTAATTGATGTTGTTAAAGCTGAAATTATATATGCTTGGTATATCTTGGTATAGAAGTAACTATTTGTTAATGATATACAAAGGTACTTATGATATGTTAGTGTTTATTCTCTGACTCAGTCCTTTAAGATGGCTGGTAACTCCTTAAGTAGTTCAGTATCTTATATCATTACTTGAGGAATGACACAGTTGTATTAGACTTAATTGTGGATATTGTATTAGATTTAATTGTGGATATTGAAGTGTGGTTAACTCTGGGTTAATTCTATACATAATTTGTGTATATTCGTGTCTTTTATCTTTTATTTAGAGTTGATCTATGAAAGTTAATGCAAGAAGAAGCTTATTAATGTCTCTCTCTCTCCAATGTGTGCTGGATGAGGAGATTGAATTTAAGTTAAATTCTGTAATACAGTGTATTTTGTGTAGGGTACTTATTAATTGTTTTGCTGTCTGGTTGACAGCTGGTTTTGTGTTTAAAATATCGCAGTCGGGATTTAGTAACTTTTCATATTATTTTTCAATATCCATAAGTGCTGGATATATAGACCTCTTGTTATAATGTTTATGGATAGTCTACTAGCTGTCTTCTTATTCTCATCTATTCTCATTACTACTAGTTGTTCTTCCTTTTTCTGGGAGATGCCTTTCTCTTTCATCTTCCATCTTTTCTAATACTTTCCCATCTTCCCCTCCTTTCCTTATTTCTCCCACTATTATCCTATTTCTTTTCATAATTTACCTTGGGGTTTCCAGGTAATCCCTGGAAAGCCCCAGTATGAGTCTTTTAGTTTGGGGTCCCTGGCTCGCCTCCACATGGCTTCAGATGGGGGACTGGGGACCGGGTGTTCTGTGCACCCTGGCTATGAAGACGCCAAGTGCCGGCACTCAACATTCAACAGAACAACACATACACTATACACCCGCATTGTCACACTTGCCGGCTTTGGCTTGTGCCTTACTAATGCAATTGCGACATATAGGGGAAACCCTGGAGACTGCCAAAAAATATAAATTATACTTCGAATACTTGAATACTTGTCTTCCTCCCCAAATGGCTGTTTCCTTAAACTCTTATAGTATCCTCTGTGATATTGGTATCACCTCTATTTAAATGAATCCCATTTTTCTCTACAAAATAGACTCCTTTTACCTACAAGTATAGGCCATTCTGATAAAAAAAAAAAAAAAAAAAAAAGTTTCCCCTGAAAAGTCTTGCAGGATCTTTTGAGCTGTCCATTAATTCAGAAAGCTTTATTATTATTAATATTAGCCATATGGTGCAAGGAAGCCTGAGGCTTTTGCTGCACCAGCCAAAAAAAAAATTCTGAGTTACCCTCAGAGAGAGAGAGAGAGAGAATAGAAGGAAATCTCCAAGGAAGAGAAGAATGATGATATCCAGCTCAGGACACTGGGTGTGCCAAGCCCATACTCACCAGATGTTTAGCCCCCGAGGTTGGGCATATAGTCCCTCCTATATAGTGCCTGGCAGAATTGCCGACACACATTTTGACTAACTAGAAGTATTTTTTCAGTATCATCCTTTATTCATTCAAGAAATCGTCAGTCTGTGTGCTTAATATTATTAGTCTCCACTATATGAATAATACTCCCTTTACTCTTAAAATCGGAAAATTTGTTGATGACATCAATAATTGTTGCTTTTTGAAGATACACCCTCATTGTAGTCCACCTATCCTTATTACAAAAGATAAAAAGTCCCTCATAATGGATGCTCCCAATAAAACGAAATGCTCTTGAACCAGAACAGTATGAGTACATTATGCACTTGACTATTCTGGAGTACGAAATATTTCTATATACAGGGTTATTCAAAATGATTCATTCGATTTCAAATGACTATATTTTTGAAGTTTACAAATACAGAGTGATTAGTGATACATCAACCAAAGAAAACTATCCTAGTTTTGTCTCTCACTTTATAAGTGCTCTATGTAACTTCCCATAGTTACATGAGCAATGTCGAGACGATATTCGAATTCCTCCCATACTTGCTCCATCATGAATGAGCAGAAGCCTGAAAAACAAGATGCTTGATATTTCAGAGACTGCTGGGAGCCATTGCGGTACAAGTAAACACATGGGTTGTGTTAGGGTAGCTAAGAATAGAAACAGGTGCAGGTATACTTGCGTGTACACCAATGCTAGGAGTTTAGTAAACAAATTTGATGAATTTGAGGTATTGCTCAAAACATCAAAGGCAGATATTGTTGGGATATCAGAGATGTGGTGTCACACAGATATAAGGGATGCAGAACTGGAATTTGGGGAGTACAACGTCTACAGAAAGGATAGACAGGATAGGAAGTGGGGAGGGGTTATGCTATTAGTTAAGAAACACATAAAAACCAAGGAAGTGAAGCCAGTCGACATCGCTGGACAGTGCAGTGTTTAGTCAGTTTGGTGTGACATAAGCATTGGGAGATCAAAATTGAGAGTAGGAGTGTGCTATAGGCCTAATGACTCTGATGTGTATAATAAGAAACTGTACAGGGAAATAGAGTGGGCCAGTAAATCAGAGAGTCTTATAATGGGAGATTTTAATTTCCCAGATATTGACTGGAATTTGGGGGCTGGTCACTGACACACTAGCAGGGCTTTTGCGGATTTATTGGATGATTGTTTTCTACATCAGCATGTTCAGGAGGCAACTAGAGGGAGTAATACTCTTCATTTGATTATCAGCAGTGATTCTTCATGCATTAGGAATCTGCAGATAAAGGAACCACTGGGTGGCAGTGATCACAGTGTGCTGAAGTGAGATTTACTCAAGGAGGTAACTACCATCAGAGGTAAAGGGAAGGGTTATTGCTTCCGTAAAGGCGACTACGATGGACTGAGACAGTATTTAAATTCTATACAGTGGGACCAACTGATGATGTTACCAACAGCAAATTCAAAATGGGAAGCATTCAAAGAACTTATCTTGGAAGCTACTAGGCTTTACATACCAACTAAGAAATATTGTTCAAGGTTTAGGCCAAAATGGATGTCAGATCAACTAATGAGGTATATGGCAGAGAAGAAAAATGCATGGGATACTTACAAATTAACACATGACACAGAAGCCTATGATAGATACAAGTTGATATGCAACCAAGTTACAAAAAGGAGGTTATGCAGGCGAAGGCAGATTACGAGAAATCTTTGGCAAAGGATGTAAAGAAAAACAGCAAAGAGTTCTTTACTTATGTAAACTCTAGAAGGAAGGGGATGAATCAGATTGGTCCACTTGATATTGATGGGTCAACTGTTGATGATCCTGCTCAGGTAGCTAACAAACTAAATGAATATTTTGCATCGACATTCACACATGAGGAGTTATTCAGCGAGGGGAATGCCAGAGGTGTATTCAACTCTAGCAGTAAGCTACAGAATCTTGAAATAACTGGGAGTAAAGTGGAGGAGAAATTGTTGAAAATAAACACAAGAAAGGCACCCGGGGTGGATGGGATCTATCCAGTTATATTAAAGGAGGCAGCAAAGGAAGTAAGCAAACCCTTAGCCATAATTATGAGAGCTTCCTTGGACTCAGGGGAGGTACCCATAGACTGGAAATGTGCAAATGTGACCCCAATTCACAAAGGAGGATCAAAGGCTGACACAAGTAATTATAGACCTGTGAGCTTAACTTCTGTTCCAGGAAAATTAATGGAGGCACTGGTTAAAGAAGCACTGCAGGATCATTTAGACAAGACTTCAGTTATAGCTCGGACACAGCATGGTTTTGTTAAGGGGAAGTCTTGCCTGACCAATTTGATTGGATACTATGATGCAGTCACAAAAGAACTGGATGCAGGGAATAGCTTTGATATTATATACTTGGATCTTAGAAAGGCTTTTGATACTGTTGCACATGGAAGACTGCTACACAAATTGGAGCAGTGTGACATTGGAGGCAAATTGCTGCTATGGATAAAGGGGTGGTTGAGGGGGAAGAAGACAGAGTGGTAATCAATGGACACTGCTCATCGGGGACTAATATTATTAGTGGATTCTCTCAGGGCTCAGTGTTGGGTCCATTATTGTTTTCTGTATTTATAAATGATATTGATGATGGTATATCAAGCTTAATGTCCAAGTTTGCAGACGATACAAAGGTTGGCAGGGTTGTCAAGGACACTACTGACACTATGCTGCTGCAACAGGATCTGGAAAGGTTGAGCAGATGGGCTGAGAGGTGGCAAATGAAGTTTAACATTGACAAATGTAAAGTACTACACATGCGAAAAAGCAACCCCAGAGCAACGTATCAGCTCTGTGGTACTACACTGACAGTGGTAGAGAATGAAAGGGACTTGTAGGTGGTTGTGCAGGCGGATATGAAGTTCTCTGAGCAGTGCAGACGGGCTGCAAGAGTAGCTCATGGAGTATTGTCAATGATATACAGGAATTTTTCCAGCAGGGATAAGGAGGTGATTATTCCCTTGTATAAGGCAATGGTCAGGCCACACCTAGAGTACTGTATACAGGTCTGGAGGCCTCATTTCAAGAAGGATGTAGAGCTGCTGGAACGAGTACAGAGAAGGGCAACAAGATTAGTGAATGGAACAAAGGGGTGCTCTTATGAAGAAAGGCTTAAGTTTTGCAAATTACAGTGTCTGGAGACTAGGCACCAGCGAGGTGATCTGATAGAGGTGTATAAACCCTTGAATGGGTTGAGCATGCTCAATACTGATGGGATTCTTCCTCTAGCTCAGAATAATTACCTGAGGGGGCATAAATTCAAATTGAGGAAAGACAGATGTAGGATAGACGTGCGGAAATTTGCCTTTAGCCAGCGGGTGGTTGGTTGGTGGAACAGACTTCCATCCCTTGTCGTGGAGGTTGATAGCCTAAATAAGTTTAAGGCTCAGCTGGGCAGGTATTTTGAACGAACAGAGGGGTGAAGTGGAAGCGGGTTTTTTTTTTTTTTTTTTGGCTGATGCTGCATAAGCTTGCTTTCTTGCATCAAATGCCTGTACTAATGCCAATCATGTCCTTTGTCACTGGCTCCACAGCAGTAATGATGCGATTTTTGAGCTCATCCAGGGTTGTGGGCAACGCTGGCATGTACACAGCATCTTTAATATACCTCCAAAAGAAGTCACAGAGCATAAGATTCGGTGACCTAGGGGGGACCAGCTGTAAAGCACCAAGTCATGGGGTCCACTACAACCAATCCAGTGGCCTGGGAGCACTTCATTGAAGAAATGGCGAACATCCAAATGCCAACAAGGCGGTGCACCATCTTGCTGTAAAATGTAGTTGCTGGAATCTTCGTTCAATTGGGGAAATAGCCAGTTCTGCAGCATATCTAGATAGGAGTGACCACTCATTGTGTTCTCCATGAAAAATAAAAAAAAGCCTTCTGCTGTGCGGTCACCATTTTCTCACGGACTATCTGTCATGGAGCCACAGTGAGAGTGGAGCCATCTCGTGATGACCTTTTAAAACTTGTAGATTTCCTTTTTCATTTGGTGTATGCCAAGTTAATACATGGTTGATGGGTACGGAATTATGCTCATTTGAAATCGGATGAATCATTTTGAATAACCTTGTATATTCACAATAAGTGTCTGCATGATACTAACAAATACAATTGCTGTTGTGCAAATATATCAGTGATTTGAAATAGTTATTTACACAATCATGAGTTTTTGCGAAGTAGCATTCATAGTATAGCCACACTAGTGTAATGTCAAAGAAAGAGTTAATATTCACAGTTGGGTACTATAATACTAACTTTTTTCAATTGGCTTGAGGTATTAATATCTGCAGAATCAAAAATTTGTAGGGTTTCCTTATTACAAAATCCCACAGATATTGTACTGATATTTAAAAAATTGTTACTTGTTTATTGATATTTGCCTTTTACAGTTTGTACTCGTTTTTATACCTTGACTTACTGACCTAATTCATTAGGCACTGAAGTTTTACTTTTTTTATGACCAGGTTTTGGCGTATTAAGCCTTAGTTGCTAATGCGCCAATAAAACCAACCCACAAATATTGAGGGTTTACTGTTATATTGTATATTGTAATATTACATTAAAAAACATTGTTATTGTTTATTTCAGTTATATAGTTATGCATACGTTTGGACGTAGGATGGTGTATCCTGGTGCTGTTAAACTGTTGCAAGCTACTCTTGGTAATTGCATTATTCTGTATTTTTATTTTTTTTTTTTTTCTGATTGTATGAAAATAGTTTTTAATTATGAATGAAACAGTTGTTACAGTATAATGTTGTCAATATCATATTTTAAAAACTGCTTTAATAAGCTTTCTGACTGATACTTTCAATTCAGAATTGCTTTACTCTGCATATTAATACAAAGATTAAATCCACAATTTTAATGATTTTAAAGGAAAACAAATTATAGAGATGAGACTCTCTCTTTCTCTCAAGCAAATTAATAGAATTTATTGATCATTTTTATTTATTTTTTTATGAAAACACCTGCCAAACACGAAAAGTATTGCAGCCTATAGTAATTAGCTGTATGTGGGCTGAAAGTTGAAATGACGGAAGGTACTTCTTGATAACAGACTTGAATTTCTGTAGGTTGTTCCAGAAAGCAGAAGTTGAAGGGATAAATGAAGAAGAAGAAAAGCTGATTCTGTCAGTTTGAATTTGGAAAGTAATTGGATGCTTTTTATGGAACTTATTCAAACTGGTCTGGAAGAAAGAAGGGAGGGGAGAATTATAGATGTCAATTCAGAAGAACGGTATCCATGGAAGTACCTCCATTGGCACTGTTCATGGAACATGCTGCAAAAACAGAACACCTGTGAGAGAGAGAGAGTGGAGAGACTTTGCAAGAGATGTGTTATTGATTAAGTTGATCACCTTTTTTGAATGGAGTCTTAGAAGCCTGAGAGAGGTTTTAGGGGCACCACCCCAGATGTGGAAAAAATATTCAGACTTGAGATTTGCACAGAGTGAGTAGTTGTTTAAAAGAAAGTAATGCTGAAAGCAAAAGAGAAAACCCCCAGTTTTTTGGATGCAGAGGAAGCAATATTTGCGATCTGCTTATGCCAAGAGAGATTAGAAGTCAGGATAATTGCTAATATCCTTGTATGTGCATTCTTACCTAGAAATATGAGTGTCATCAAAGATAAGTATAGGAGTGGTATACTCTTTTTTGCGAGAAATAAGACAAGACTGAATTTTAGAAGGATTGAAATGAACTGGAATTAGAGATGAAATTAAATGGGATGATCTGCAAGATTTCTTTTCCTTAAGCAGATTACTGTTTCAAATCTTGTGATGTCATTGTTTCTCAGGTCATGTCAGTGAAATTATTCTTGTAAGGATGAAATCCTTTATTCCGTACGGATGAAATCCTTTATTCCATACTCCATCTTAAAATCTCCTCCTTTATCCAAACCTTGATTTTCCATAAATGTGCTTAGGCTGTTCAAGACAAGAATTTTGCATATCATAATTGGCTTGTATCCAAATCACCAGGTTCATTTTCTGCCTACACAAAGCTCCTACACCTACACTAAAGCAGTTATTAATCAGTTCAAACTAAACCTTGAATAGGCTAAGAGTAGAAAACTTGCTTCATGTCCAAATGGTAGTCGAGCATTCTGGTCTCTTTCCAAAACTATTGGACACAACTTTTGCCCATCCCTATTCCCACCTCTGTCAAAACCAGATGGTTCTATTGTCACTTCAGCCAAAGATGGTCTTGGTAAACCACCTCCTACAATTCCCAGTATTCTCTATTCAATTCTTCCTGTGGTCTTATGTCAGAAGGATTTTGAACAATCTCGATGCTAAGAAAGCTCCCGGTCCTGATGGTATTTCTCCACTTGTTCTCAAAACCTGTGCTCTTGAACTTCTGTTCTGTGTCACCTTTTTACTCTTTCATATTCCAAAGGTGTTTTTCCTTCTGCTTGGAAATTTGCTCATATCCAGCCAGTTTCTAAAAAGGGTGAAAAATCCCTCCCATCCAGTTATCGTCCCATTGCACTTCTGTTCTTTCTAAAGTAATGGAGAAATCAATCAACTGCCAACTCTTAAACTATCTATAAATCTTCCATCTGATCAGTGATCACCAGTATGGATTCTGTCAGTGTCATTCCACTGGTGATATTCTGGCTTGTGTTACTCATCTCTGGACAAACTCATTGGAAAAGTTTGGTGAAACTCAGATAGTTGCTCTTGACATTTAAAAGGCTTTTGATTGTGTTTGGCATAAAGGTCTTCTAAATAAGCTCTCATCTTATGGTGGGCTGGTAGGTACCCAGGTGATACAATGAGTGACACCCAGTTATGAAGTATAACTCCATGGTATTCAAGACATCAGACAGTGTGCGATAGTAAAGACTAAGGCTTTTGATCGTGTTTGGCATAAAGATCTTCTAAACAAGCTTCCATCTTATGGTTTGCCAACTGTTTTTAGTAATTGGTTATCCAGTTTTCTCTCTGATTGCTCACTGAGGGTAATGGTAGATGGCTCTCTGTCTTCTAACTTCTCTACTAATGCCGATGTCCCCCAAGGTTCAGTTCTTTCCTCCACTCTTTTCCTCTTGTATATTAATGACCTTCTTCCATTGACTGGCAATCCTATCCATAGTTTTGCCAATGATAGCACATTGCATTCCACTTTCCATTTCAAGAAACCTTGTCCTGCTCAATCAGCTTCAACTTCTCAAAAATCTGCTACCAATTCCTTAAATGCCGATCTTCAGGTAATTCTTCAGTGGGGCAAAGACAACTTAGTTGATTTCAACCCTTCTAAAACTCAGTCTTGTCTTATATCTCGCAAAAAGGATTCTTCTGCTCCTATGCTTATCTTTAGGGACACTCCGATTTCTAGGCAAAATGATATATCTCTTTTGGGGATTATCCTGACACAAGTACATTACAAATATTGCTTCCTCTGCATCTAAAAAACTTGGTTTTCTCTTTCGCTCTCAGCGTTACTTTTCTTCCAAACAGCTGCTCACTCTGTATAAATCGCAAATCCACCCTGCCATGGAATATTGTTCCCACATCTAGGGTGGTGCCCACAAAACCTCTCTCAGGCTTCTTGATTCTATTCAGAAGAGGGCAGTTAGGTTAATTAATGATTCATCTCTAACAGAGTCTCTCCACTCGCTTTCTCATAGATGTACTGGTTCTGCTGCATTCCTCTTCTACAGATACTTCCATGGGCACTGTTCTTCTGAATTGGCTTCTATAATTCCCGCTCTCTCTTTCAAAACAGTCCGAACACATGCTGTCACCAGCCAACATCCATTTACTGTCCAACTTCAAACACACAGAACCAACTTTTCATCTTCCTCATTTATTCATTCAACTGCCGTTTTCTGGAACAACCTTCCTTCATACGTATTTCCTGAAAATTACAATCTACAGAAGTTCAAGTCCAATGTCAACAAATATCTTCTTTCGTCTTCTCAACCTCCAATCCAAGCACAGTACTAAGTACTATAGGTTCTAATACCTCTCGTGTTTGGGGTTCACATAAAAAAAAAAAAAAAAAAAGGTTTTAGGGCTTAAAGCTTCAGATTACAGGAAATTTACTAGACTAACAAGTTAGTGCCAAGCATCATTTTAGAGCACAGACTATCATGAACCATTAGTCGAAGGAACTTAGAAACTCCTAGTGTGTGTGTGTGTGTAATTTGGTCTGTTATGGAGAGGGCCCACAGTTGGCAGTGTTCTAACTGAATCTAATTCAGAAATGTTATTTGCTAGTCATTACTGAGTGGTTTATGCCATTTAAGCAAGTGACATTTAGAATTTATTGTCCAAATATATATTCACTTTTGCAGCAGTATTTGCAGAATGACTAGTTTTATGATTTTAATAAAAATACCTATTTTTAGTTATGTGAGAAATAACATTTTAGGTTGCAATCAGTAAAACATATAGGGATGCAAGTCGCCAAAGCTTAAAACTTATTAGTATTAGTAACGGCCGCATGGTGCAAGAAAGCCTATGGCTTATGCTGCACCAGCAAAAAAAAAAAAAAAAAAAAAAACAATGATAAAAAAAATAATAAAATAAAAAAAAAAAATAATAAATAAATAACTAAATAATAACAATTAATTAAAAAAAAAAAAAAAAAGGAAATTAAACCTATCATCCTATGCGCTTCCCTTACACGAAAGTACTATCCAGATGACCTTTGAATTTCCCCAAACTGTCGGCCTCTACCACCCATGAAGGCAACTTATTCCAGTAATTTATAACTCGCTGGCTAAAATAAAACTTCCTGCAGTCCAATGTAAACATTTCCCCCTGTAACTTGAATTTATGTCCCCTAGTTCTAGCATCATTTATAATCTTGAAAATTTCGTCCTCATTCATTTTACTGATGCCTCTCAGAGCCTTAAACACCTCAATCAAATCTCCTCTAAGGTGTCTAGTTTCCAAACTCTGCAACCCACATATTCGAAGTCTTTCTTCATAAGGACGCCCTTTTGCCAATCTCACCATGCGAGTTACCCGTCTTTGCATCCTTTCAAGAAGCTCTATCTTTCTTCAGGTGCGGTCTCCATACTTGAACACAGTATTCCAAGTGTGGTCTAACATAAGCCTTATATAATGGGATTATCACATCCCTATCTCTACTTGCAAAAGTTCGATAGATCATCGATAGGACACCATGGGCCTTCCTTGCTACCTGTTTACAATGTTCAGAGAATTTCATGTCTGACCATATCGTAACACCCAAGTCCCTTTACTGGGTTTAGTTGAACTCCACCAAGTGAATAAGTTTTTTTGGGATTACTGTTTCCCAGATGTAATACCTTACACTTTGTTGGATTAAAGCACAGCTGCCATTTTTCTGACCTTTCCTGAAGTCTATCTAGGTCTCTCTGAAGAAGCTCAGCTTGACAGTGATCATTAACTACTCTACCAATTTTAACATCATCTGCAAATTTAGACATCATGCCCTCTATCCCTTCATCAATGTTGTTTATGAAAATTAAAAACAACAGTGGTCCTAATACTGATCCTTGGGGAACCCCACTTCTTACATCAACCCAATCTGAGGAATAGCAATTTATCACAATCCTCTGCCTCCTGCCCTGAAGCCATCCTTCTATCCATCTAAGGATTTTCCCAGTGATAGTAGTAGTAGTAGTAGTGGCATGTGATGCAAGAAAGCAAATGTATGAGCTTATGCAGCATCAGCCAAAAAAAAAAAAAAAAAAAAAAAATCACACCATTCCCTCCAAATGCTTGTCCAGTTCCTTCTTAAATTTATTCAACCTATCAACTTCCACAACGACAGATGGAAGTTTGTTCCAGCAATTAACCACTCGCTGGCTAAAGGCAAATTTCCGCACATCTATTCTACATCTGTCTTTTCTTAATTTGAATTTATGCCCCCTTAGGTTCGTAATCTGAACAAGTGGAAGGATCCCATCAGAATTCAGCGTGCTCAACCCATTCAAGGCCTTATATACCTCAATCAGATCACCGCGCAGGTGCCTAGTCTCCAGCCACTGCAATTTGCAGAACTTAAGCCTCTCTTGGTAAGAGGATCCCTTCATTCCCCTCACCAACTTTTTTGCCCTTCTCTGTACACGCTCAAGTAAATCTACATCCTTCCTAAAATGAGGCCTCCAGACCTGTACGCAGTACTCAAGGCGTGACCTGACCATTGCCTTATACAGAGGGATAATCACCTCCTTTTCCCTGCTAGCAAAATTCCTATATATCATTGACAAAACCCCATGACCTGCCTTGGCAGCCTGTCTGCATTGCTCAGAGAACTTCATATCTGACTGCACAATTACTCCCAGGTCTTTTTCATTTTCTACCACCTTAAGTGTAGTACCACACAGTTGGTACATTTCTCTGGGTTTACTTCTACCCATATGCAGTACTTTGCATTTGTCAAGGTTAAACTTCAGTTGCCAACCTTGACAAATTGGTTGAACAGGTTGATTCCAACCGGTTCCAGCTTATAAAGCAACCGCTCATTTGGGACTGAGTCAAAAGCTTTGCTGAAATCTAAATAAACAATGTCGAAATTATGTAGTAATACAACTGATAATAGAATAGAATGTACTGTCTTTCAAATATATTTCACTTTTGCAGCAGTATTTACAGCATGACTAGTTTTATGATTTTAATAAAAAACACCTATTTTTAGTTATGTGAGCGATAACATTTTAGGTTGCAATCAGTAAAACGTAGGGATGCAAGTCGCCAAAGCTTAAAAATTATGTAGTAATACAATTGATAATGGGCGTGTGATGACAAGTTAATGTTTTTTGTCCAAATCCTTCTACGCTAATATTGAAAAAAATATCCCATCATATGTGACATTGTAACATGACATATTGATGGCTGAGATATCACAGCCTTGAATTATTCTTCCTGTTATTCAAGAAGAATTCAAAATTATGTGCAATATTCTACATTCATAGTATAATTAAATTTTGATTCTTAAATTTAGGAGTGCTGATTTACTTCTTTTTTTTTTGTCTTTTACAGCACCTATGTTAATACAGGGAAGAGCAAAGTTTATAGAAGAGGTAGGCTTAAAATTAGCATTTCCTTCATATTTTATCACATTCAAGAAATATGGAATAATTTCATTTTGTTATTTTTTAAACTGTAGATAAACCATGCAGATATTTCAAACAACTTTTTTTTTGTATTTTGATTGTGTGAAAATTGATAAAAATGCTTTGGCAAAATTTGCATTTGGTAGTTCATCATAAATTGTACATTAAATCTGAGTGCTTTTGCAATATAGTAGTAGTAGTAGTAGTGGCATGTGATGCAAGAAAGCAAATGTATGAGCTTATGCAGCATCAGCCAAAAAAAAAAAAAAAATCACACCATTCCCTCCAAAAATCTGTCCAGTTCCTCCTTAAATTTATTCAGCCTATCAACTTCCACAACGACAGATGGAAGTTTGTTCCAGCAATTAACAACCCACTGTCTAAAGGCAAATTTCTGCACATCTATTCTACATCTGTCCTTTCTTAATTTGAATTTATGCCCCCTTAGGTTCGTAATCTGAACAATGAAAGAATCCCATCAGAATTCAGCGTACTGAACCCATTCAAGGCCTTATACACCTCAATCAGATCACCGCGCAGGTGCCTAGTCTCCAGCCACTGCAATTTGCAGAACTTAAGCCTCTCTTGATAAGAGGATCCCTTCATTCCCCTCACCAATCTTGTTGCCCTTCTCTGTACACGCTCAAGTAAATCTACATCCTTCCTAAAATGAGGCCTCCAGACCTGTACACAGTACTCAAGGCGTGGCCTGACCATTGCCTTATACAGAGGGATAATCACCTCCTTTTCCCTGCTAGCAAAATTCCTATATATCATTGACAAAACCCCATGACCTGCCCTGGCAGCCTGTCTGCATTGCTCAGAAAACTTCATATCTGACTGCACAATTACTCCCAGGTCTTTTTCATTTTCTACCACCTTAAGTGTAGTACCACACAGTTGGTACGTTTCTCTGGGGTTACTTCTACCCATATGCAGTAATTTGCATTTGTCAAGGTTAAACTTCAGTTGCCACTTCTTAGCCCATCTGCCCAAATTATCTAGATCCTGTTGCAGTAGCACACTGCCATTACTGTCATTAACAACCCTGCCAACTTTGTATCATCTGCAAACTTCGAGCCTGCAAACAAAACACTAAGCCTGATATACCTTCATCAGTATCATTGATAAATATACAAAACAACAGTGGACCCAATACCGAACCCTGTGGGACTCCACTAATAAAATTAGTCCAAGAAGAGCAGCACCCATTGATTACCACCCTCTGTCTTCTCGCACTTAACCATCCTTTTATCCATTGTAGCAACTTACCCTTAATACCATTCTGCTCCAATTTGTACAATAGTCTTCCATGCGCAACAGTGTCAAAAGCTAATATTGAAATGATATTATTCTACCAACCTTGATCCTTTTCAAATAACATAATCAGACTTTTCAGCTATCCTGATTTAAGTAGAAGACTCCTGTTTTTGGCTTTTTCTTTTGCCTTCTGATAAGTACAGTTTTGTCACATTTTTTGTATCCATACTGGCAGTCATTAATTGATGAAAGTTTCAAGGTAGTGTAAATATTACCAGTTATTGGATTTCTATATTAATTTAAAAATGGTTCAAATAAGCACAAATATGATGATAATTGAATGGCAAAGATTCCAAAAACTGTTCAGAATTTCACTACTGCAACAGCATCAAGAAAAAAAACATTTAATGCATCTTTGTCCTTTTCTCCAGCTACATAAAGCATAAAGAAACAAGTAAGAGAAGAAAAGTGATGTGGAAACAAAGGTTGCTGAATAAATGTAAGGAGAGGGAAAGTTTAAAATTTGATATTTTTTAATTATAATGTTTCTATTTTGATAAAAGATCTTTTTATCTGAAACTATAATCTGACCTGAAGCACTATCACCATTCATTTTTAAAAGCCTCTACACAAAGGCGACTCCGTGGGCAGGAGCAGCAGTGCATAGCACACGCTTCTTGATTAGACCGGGGTTCGAGCCTGTGACCACCAAATACGGAGGATGCGGAAAGGTCAGGGAATGACCACTGCATATCCCCAGAGCAATATGGCCTTAGTTGCTAATGCTCCTAAAAACCAAAATAACAAGCCTCTACACAAACATTCAATGCAGAAACTGTTTCAAGCATACAGAGGTTAAACTTAAAATTATTATCCTGATAAATGTCAGTTGTATAGGCTTATGGAGTAAGGAGCATATGCATTACCTTTAGGATATCCTTCATATATATATAAGAAGGAATATGTTTCGTTATTACCATTGCATCAGTATGGCTACCTCCTAGTAAACAAGATCTGCTGAGAGATTTATAAGAACTGAATTTTAGGTTAAATACATTCAACTACCATCTCTTTCTGTATTTTATTAGACCTAAACAGATAACACTGCTAACTGTGGGGGAAAGACCCCAAAATAGATCATAGGGGGTAAGAAAATTGAAAATTAATACAGAAAACAACCTGTTGTCAGTGGTCACACACACACACACACACACACACACACACACACACACACACACACACACACACACACACACACACACACACACACACACACACACACACATTCACCTTCTGTCAAAGGTACAGTTTGGCCATAGCCCTTTCAGCATTAAACCTCCACTCTAACAAGAACCTTCTGTGAAAGATCAGGTCTTCAATACCCTTATCACTCAATACCCCCACACTATTCTCAATGATTCGATAGACTATTCATAAGAATTGATTGAAGAGTCTCACTATTCCATAGATTCCCCAGGTGGAAAATAGATGATGCAGACTGAGAAAGCTTCAGGACACTGGCAATACTAGATTGCACTGTTATTCAAAGAGAATTCAGTAGAAGCAAAAGCAGTATATATCATGAACAATATTCATCGAGCTGTTAAAAAGACAATATAATAAGCATTCGACATTGAACGACAGTGTATCCAAAACCTATTGAATGCTAACAAAAATTGAGAAAGAAATGGATCTTGGGATCTCACATATCTTCAACAATGGACAGTCTAATCTACTTCAAGGAAGCTAGAGTCAAGGCTAAAAAAATACGGAAAATGGACAAAAAAAAAAAAACAACTTGAGTAAAATTTACATCCACTATAATTGGTTCCCCATCAGAAAAAGTTTGTAACACAACTACAAAGATTCATCTCATCTCCTCTCCAGTTAAATATTGGGGAGAGATTTCTTTCGAAATCTCTCCCCAGTATTTAACTGGAGAGGAGATGAATGTCCAGCTGCTTTCAAAACTTATGAGGATGAGACAGAAAAAAGTTTAATTTCCTCACTAAAAGCCATGTAAAAAAAAAAAAAAAAAATATATATATATATATATATATATATATATATATATATAATAATGTCCTTTTCTCAATGAAGTCATTAAAAACAAAATTGCCAGATCAGCTAGTAGAAACTTCATTCTCATTCATTCCAAAATACATATCATGATTAGGCTTAGACCTTTTAAACCGTCATTAAAATTTTTTTTTATCATTTTTACAGTTACAAATTTTATATTTATTTAAATAAATGATTTAAGTTGTCATTGCTCATGAAGTAACATTCTTAGTATTTATCTGCATATATCTGTACACCATTTCATGAATTATAGTACTTTATTGCTTAGATAGTATGAATCAGAGCTGTAATACTCAATATGTTCTACGTTGATAATGATATTAGTAAATTAATAAGAGGAGTTTACCTCAATATAGTACGTGGAACACTTCCGTATGATACCCTCCAGAAATTAAAACGGAAAAAACGAAAAAATCGACAACTTACCGGTACATTAAAGTAAAATATAAATTATTAAAGTAAATTATAAATAATTAAATAATCAATTTAACACAATTCAAAATCAATTCAAAACAATTAAAATACAAATTAACGCAATTAAAAGAATCTAACGAAAATATTCAAAACGATTTTCCTTCCTGAAGCTGACAATGCTTTTCGACCGACTGTCGTGATCACAGGAATGAAAATTATCGAATCAGGCTAAACCTGCAACTTAAATAGTGATTATGTGTCTTCGCGCATGCGCGTAAAGGTCCACGCATCGGAGATCAAATATGGCCGCCGAACATTAACAGAATTCTCGTGTAATTTAATTTCAACGGTTTCTGCAATTAATAGTCGCGTATAATTACGTTGAACGTTAAGTATTTTGGCCTCGTTAAATAAAAAAGTATGTTTTTCGTTAATGGCATGAAAGGCTAATTCTGACGCTGCTGAACGAGAAGCACGAACAGAGGCTTCGTGTTGATTTACACGGATATTAAGAGAAAACCGCGTGGAACCCTGATAAGACGAGTCGCAATCACCGCAAGAAATGTTGTATACTAGATCATTAATTTGTGTTGCGAACGCCGAAAGAACCGAGCGATTGTTCAGTATAGTGTGTAACTTCCGTATAGGCCTAGCTATAATTTTAAATTCGGTATCTTTAAAGAATCTGTTAAGCTGTTTGTGCCACTGTTCAACATATGGGACAGAAATAAAGTATTTTTTGATATTACTATTGTTGATTGGTGCAGTATTTTGTATCCTATCCTTAGCTTGTACCCTAATTCGATTTATTGTGTTAATGGGATAACCCCTGTTCAAGAATCTGCTAGTTAATATTTGTATTTCTGAGTCTAAAGCAGAATCCGTCGTTGAATATTTATAGGCATTTAGAAATTGATTAAAGATAATCGATCTTTTGTAGGTGAACGGGTGGTAGCTATTATAATGTAGAAGCATACCGGTGTTTGTGGGTTTTCGATAGATGCTAAATTGTATTTTGTTCGAGTCCCGGGTAAGCGTGAAATTTAGAAAGTTTAATGACTTAGTATCCGTATCTTCCCTTTCCAATGTAAATTTGAGTCTAGAATGAATATTGTTAAACGAATGTAAAATATCTTGGATAGTACTACTATCGGTAATAACTAGAACATCGTCTAAATACCTCCCATAGTATGTGATACGGGGACGAAAAGGTGTCAAATGTATCTGCTCAATCGTTGAGAGATAGATCTCTGACATTAAGCCACTCAGGCTCAAACCCATTGGTAATCCAAAAATTTGTTTGTACACCTTGTCTCGAAAGGTGATGTAGTTAGCCTCAACTAATAGTTTAATTAAGTGAAAAATCTCCTTTATAGGCAGCTTCGTATAATTAATTGGTGTCGAGTTTTTATTTAACATATCCCAAATAATATCTAATGTGTATTCAACGTTTACATTCGTATATAATGATGTAACATCTAATGAGAATAAATTGTCATTGTCGCCGAGTCTACAGTCTTTAAGATTATTAAATAATGTATCATAATTCTTAATCCCAAATTGTATAACCTGTCTAAAAGGTTTTATAATGTTATATACATGTGTGGCTAAGGCTGAAAATGCCGAGTTCCTGTAGGAAACAATAGGTCGAATCGGAAATCCAGGCTTGTGTAATTTTACCTGACCAAAAAGTGCAGGAATATTGTATGTTCTGGACTTCAATTCCTTCAACTGAACCATAGTAATGTAGTCGTTTTTACGATATGTGGTTAACGTTTTATTGTATTGATTTACCAAATTGGTAAACAGTGTCGGGTCCACTTCACAATAAGTGGAGCTATCAGATACAACTGAATCTAACTTATTAATATAATCATGTTTATCTAGTATTACCACTGTATCTCCTTTATCTGCCCTCTGTATAATAATGTCCTTATTTTCTCGAAGTTCTCGTAAAGCTGAACTGTCATGTGTATTCAATTTAGGAAGTCGTGTTTCTTTTATGTTATTCACTACTTGGTTAACTTGTTGAATAAATACATCTTTTTGTGGAACACTACGAAGTCCAAATTCAAAATCAATTACGCATTGTTTTTTTGGCAGCTTTCGAGGTGGTAAATTATAGTTTAATCCTTTGGATAAAAGTGAAATCTGGTCCTGCGATAGTGTACACGAGGAAAGATTTGTAACCTGTTGATGTGTCGGTTCGTTGGATACTGGGTGAGGGGGTGTTCGTGAACTAGCCGACATATTCTGTGGTAGTGCGTTATGTGTCTGTGGGGGGGATGTCACCCAACTCGTGTGAACTTGGTCGCAAGCTCGCGACAATGTGTTAGAATTCGTATGAACGTGTCTTGAACTATTCGATAATGTTTGCAACTTATTAACGTGTCTGTTTTTTATTTCTGAGGCTTGTGCTTCCCGTCGCAAATCTATGGAGGTCTTCAATACAGACCAATCGTTCGGATGTAGATAATTTTTTAATTTATCGCGAAGCTTCCTAACCTGGGAAAGGTATTTTTGTTTATCCGAATATCGAGATTTTAAGGCAAGCTTAACAATATTACGTGATGTCGCCAGTGATAGTTGTTTTATGCCTGAAATTTTTTGATTTAAATTCACCCTGGCAAACTTCGGAACAATGTTGTTTTGAAGGCAATATTTTAGGAAAGAAATATGGTAACTTTGGGCCGAGTACCTTAGTGTAGATTTAATGTAATTTTGTACCAAGCCATTCAAAAAATCTCCCATAATTGTGTGTATCGATTGTATACTACTGGAGAGACAGGAAGTGAATGAAATAGTCAATAAGAGTATGAAAATTAATTAGATAGTATGAATCAGAGCTGTAATACTCAATATGTTCTACGTTGATAATGATATTAGTAAATTAATAAGAGGAGTTTACCTCAATATAGTACGTGGAACACTTCCGTATGATACCCTCCAGAAATTAAAACGGAAAAAACGAAAAAATCGACAACTTACCGGTACCTTTTCAGCCTTAGCCAACACATGTATATAACATTATAAAACCTTTTAGACAGGTTATACAATTTGGGATTAAGAATTACGATACATTATTTAATAATCTTAAAGACTGTAGACTCGGCGACAATGACAATTTATTCTCATTAGATGTTACATCATTATATACGAATGTAAACGTTGAATACACATTAGATATTATTTGGGATATGTTAAATAAAAACTCGACACCGATTAATTATACGAAGCTGCCTATAAAGGAGATTTTTCACTTAATTAAACTATTAGTTGAGGCTAACTACATCACCTTTCGAGACAAGGTGTACAAACAAATTTTTGGATTACCAATGGGTTTGAGCCTGAGTGGCTTAATGTCAGAGATCTATCTCTCAACGATTGAGCAGATACATTTGACACCTTTTCGTCCCCGTATCACATACTATGGGAGGTATTTAGACGATGTTCTAGTTATTACCGATAGTAGTACTATCCAAGATATTTTACATTCGTTTAACAATATTCATTCTAGACTCAAATTTACATTGGAAAGGGAAGATACGGATACTAAGTCATTAAACTTTCTAAATTTCACGCTTACCCGGGACTCGAACAAAATACAATTTAGCATCTATCGAAAACCCACAAACACCGGTATGCTTCTACATTATAATAGCTACCACCCGTTCACCTACAAAAGATCGATTATCTTTAATCAATTTCTAAATGCCTATAAATATTCAACGACGGATTCTGCTTTAGACTCAGAAATACAAATATTAACTAGCAGATTCTTGAACAGGGGTTATCCCATTAACACAATAAATCGAATTAGGGTACAAGCTAAGGATAGGATACAAAATACTGCACCAATCAACAATAGTAATATCAAAAAATACTTTATTTCTGTCCCATATGTTGAACAGTGGCACAAACAGCTTAACAGATTCTTTAAAGATACCGAATTTAAAATTATAGCTAGGCCTATACGGAAGTTACACACTATACTGAACAATCGCTCGGTTCTTTCGGCGTTCGCAACACAAATTAATGATCTAGTATACAACATTTCTTGCGGTGATTGAGACTCGTCTTATCAGGGTTCCACGCGGTTTTCTCTTAATATCCGTGTAAATCAACACGAAGCCTCTGTTCGTGCTTCTCGTTCAGCAGCGTCAGAATTAGCCTTTCATGCCATTAACGAAAAACATACTTTTTTATTTAACGAGGCCAAAATACTTAACGTTCAACGTAATTATACGCGACTATTAATTGCAGAAACCGTTGAAATTAAATTACACGAGAATTCTGTTAATGTTCGGCGGCCATATTTGATCTCCGATGCGTGGACCTTTACGCGCATGCGCGAAGACACATAATCACTATTTAAGTTGCAGGTTTAGCCTGATTCGATAATTTTCATTCCTGTGATCACGACAGTCGGTCGAAAAGCATTGTCAGCTTCAGGAAGGAAAATCGTTTTGAATATTTTCGTTAGATTCTTTTAATTGCGTTAATTTGTATTTTAATTGTTTTGAATTGATTTTGAATTGTGTTAAATTGATTATTTAATTATTTATAATTTACTTTAATAATTTATATTTTACTTTAATGTACCGGTAAGTTGTCGATTTTTTCGTTTTTTCCGTTTTAATTTCTGGAGGGTATCATACGGAAGTGTTCCACGTACTATATTGAGGTAAACTCCTCTTATTAATTTACTAATAGTACTTTATTGCTTATTAATTTGCTTATAATGATGACACATTTATAATTCATTTATTTCAGCATTGTGGAGAGCGATATAAATTGCTAACAAGTGATAGCAATGAAATTGATGCGATGTTTGTTGACAGAAGAAACAAATCTGACTTTCCTTGTGGAAGAATATTAGTAAGTAATTTGAAGGATAGTTTTTTTTTTTTTTAGCAATTTTGTAATAGGGCGATGAGAATTGTGTATAAACAGCTAGAATTTTATATCCCCAAAGGTTTATTCGGTAAACTAAATTTTTTACTCAGTAAGTGGAAATGTGATAAAAAGCAAAGGTTTGGGGTTAGATGTCCTCTACTGAATGGCATCTTTTCTGAACAGCTTGACATACAGTGTTGCCCATGTCAACTGTAATTTTTGTAATTTCTTTTACATCTTCTCCCACAAAGTATGTTTATAGGTGTGTATTTGAATCCTTTCTCTGCATATTTCTTTTGTTAATTCTGTTTGTAAACAATGTTTTTTCAAGCCGAAATGAAATTTCAATTTTATTGTAACACTCTTCTTGTGTGAAAGTGATACAATATTATAATAGCTGGCATCCACATTTTGATAAACCATGTGTTTTTTGTCTAAAAAATTAACCACAAAAAATACACAAATTTTCTTAGAGCTTTCTTAGAGATGAGAGAATATTTGTAATGTGATTGTTCTGTTGCTTACTTCTCCAATTATAAAACAGTTGGTGATGCAAGAAATTCACTCTTGTTGCTAAATTGGATATTTTAATAATTTTAGCATACTTTTTTTACACTACATACACACTGGAGAGAATGCCATTCACCTGTTGCAGTTGATTGCCAAATGTGATAACAGTTATTGAACATGTAATAAAGTGGTAGTACAAGACCCTCAAATGGCCCTATTTCTTTTCCCTTTTTTTTTTTTTTTTTTTTTTTGTTCTTATTTTATGATAAAAATACTTTTACATCCTTTGGTTGAAGCTAAGATTTTCAAAAGAAACAAATTTTGAATTTACAGCAAACATCACTCTTTTGATATTTGGCTGTAACTTCAAAATTTGTTTCTGATAAGTAGGTGGTCAATAGTTTTGAAAAACATACAGCCAAACATCAGTCTTTTGATGTTTGGCTGTATGTTTTTCAAAACTATTGACCACCTACTTATCTAACAATCCACTCAGGAATTAGGAATATATGATGCTCCACTAGGCAAGGTATCACTTTAAGGAGTCCAGGAAAATTGATCGCCAGCAATTCACCGCCAGCAATTTACCGCCACGTCAGTTTATCGCATAAACAATTTACCGCCTCATCAGTTTATCGCGTTTTACCATCTAGAAGCAATGAGATGTGTTTGGTCAAATCATAAAAAGTTATTTTTTATTTAAGTTTCTGCCTTAAGCTATGGTTAGCATATTTTTGGAATTCTATGAACTCTTAGGAAATAGTACAGAAATAAAAAAAAAAACACATGTATGAAAATATGTACTTTAATAGGTAAATTATGTGTTTTAATAGTTACATGTATCACAAAAATAGTCAAAAAATCCATTATTTGAACAATATAACAATTGGTTAATTTTAAACTAAACTATTTATAACATTAGGTATGTCATAGTACACTGCAAAAATTCAAAATGAATGTTTATGCAATCTTCAGAATCAGTCACGTTGGGATAATTAATTACTAAGAAACTGTAATATTTACAACACAGTATGTAAATTATTAATAAGAAATATTATGCGCTATACCTCTTAGATAATCAACAATATTACCCCGTTCATCGTATGCACTAACAAGCCTTTTAATTCATAAATCACAATTGCGATACTTCTTTTTTTTGTCGCCCGGATCACTTCCACTTAAGTTAAAGGAATTAAGTAGGTACATACCTAATTCCAATTTTGAAAAATAACAGGCAACTAAATTAAAGCACCTGCAATGGTATGTATTTCTAGGAAATGTATACCTACCATATAACTTCCATTTTTAACTGCACTTCATTCTTAAATAACACCTAGAGAAAAGCCATATTTTCAATTTAAAATGACCAGTAAATTTATATAAATTATATGTATTGCCTGGCGATAAAATATGCTAGCGATCATTTGTAGGCTATAAATTGTTTATAAACTTAAATTTTCTTAAACTTTCGGTGATAAATTTTTCTCGACTAAGTCTAGGAAAGTTTATCGCTAGCAGTTTACCGCCGGGTCAGTTTATCGCATAAACAATTTATAGCCTACAATTATCGCCAGGCAATACATATAATTTATATAAATTTATTTTTAACTTAAGTAGCATGTTTTAGGGAAGTGGGGGTTGGGCGTGCCGATTAGGGAGGTACTTATATATTTATCTCTTACAATCACAACATTTTCTTATTTATTTTTCATCCTTTTGAGTTTGTGAACGCATCATGTTGGTGGAATTTTTGAAATGAGAAAAAGGAAAACCGAAATTTTGCTTTAGTGGGCATTTGTTTCATAAAGACAGGCAAAATGAAACAAAAATTCATTGGACGTGTTAAAATTACCAAAAAACCAAATGTGCCGCTCGAGTTACTACGGTAAATAACACCATTGTTAAAACATGGAAGGAGCACAATCATTGTGGAGATGCAGCAGGAGTTGAGGCAGCACAACTTCTTGATACCATTCGAACTTATGCAGAAACAACCAATAATACGCCTCATAGTATTATTTCAAATGTTTTGAGAATCTGTAGCCAAGCAGCAGCCCCTAAGCTTCCAAGTGTAGATACAATGAAACGAACGATCCGAAATATAAGAAATCGAAATTTTGATGGCCCAGTTCTTCCAACGCATCGTAGAGACATAGTTTTTACAGAAGAATATAAAACATCATGCAATGGAGAATTGTTTCTACAATTTGATTCTGGACCCGAGGACAATCGTATGCTAATTTTCAGTACGAAAAGAAATTTGCAGTTGTTAGTGCGAAGTGAACACTGGGTATGCCGATGAGACTTTCAAAACTGTTCCCTTACTTTTTTATCAGCTGTATACGATACATGGATTCGAGGACAAAATATCGCTTCCATTAGTTTATGCATTATTGCCTAACAAGTCTGAGGAAATGTATGTATCTCTACTACAGCAGCTGAAAGTATTGGAACCGGCTATGTCCCCGCAATCAATAACTATAGATTTTGAGACGGCGATGATGAATGCTTGCAGAAGAGTTTTTCCTGACGCTTCACAATGGGGTTGTTTTTTCCACTTTTCACAATGTATTTTTCATTCCATTCAGAATAATGGATTGAAACAACATTATGAAACTGATGCAAATTTTGCTTTAAATATGCGAATTTTGGCAGCAATTGCATTTGTGCCCACTCCAATTGTGACTGTCATTTTTGAACAATTGTGTGAAAATGGTGTTTTTCCTCCAGAATCGCAAGAAGTTGTTGATTATTTTGAGGATATATGAATTGGACGCCCAACCAGATGACATCTTCGTCGACCACCAAAGTATTCCCATGAAATGTGGAACGTACTCCAGCTTGTTCTAGAAAGATTACCAAGAATGAATAATTCTGTTAAAGGGTGGCATAGAGGATTTGAGGAAAAAGTCGCTGCTTATCATCCCAACATTTGGAAATTTATCGATGGCATTAAAAAAGAACAAAGTATTAACGAAATGCGCATTGAACAATATTTAAGTGGAAGTGGCAACAAAAAAAAGTATCGCGATTGTGATTTAAGAATTAAAAGGCTTGTTAGTGCATACAATGAACGGAGTGATACTGTTGATTATCTAAGAGGTATAGCGCATAATATTTCTTATTAATAATTTACATACTGTGTTGTAAATATTACAGTTTCTTAGTAATTAATTATCCTAACGTGACTGATTCTGAAGATTGCATAAACATCATTCATTTTGAATTTTTGCAGTGTACTATGACATACCTAATGTTATAATTAGTTTAGTTTAAAATTAACCAATTGTTATATTGTTCAAATAATGGATTTTTTGACTATTTTTGTGATACATGTAACTATTAAAACACATAATCTACCTATTAAATTACATATTTCCATACATGTGTTTTTTTTATTTCCGTACTATTCCCTAACAGTTCATAGAATTCCAAAAATATGCTAATCATAGCTTAAGGCAGAAACTTAAATAAAAAATAACTTTTTATGATTTGACTAAACACATCTCATTGCTTCTAGATGGTAAAACATGATAAACTGATGCGGCGGTAAATTGCTGGCGGTAAATTGTTTATGCGATAAACTGACACGGTGGTAAATTGGTGGCAGTGAATTGCTGGCGATCAGTTTTCTGGACTCCCACTTTAAGAATTCAGAAGGAACTGGAAAACATTGCCAAAGCACCCAGAACTGTCAAAGAACTCAGGCTGTGTGATATACTGTGTGAGAGTTGAGCAACTCAAAACACTGAATGAGCCGACTGGGCTAGCCGGGTGGATAACGTGCTTGCCTGGCAACCCAAAGGTCGTGGGTTCAATTCCCGCCTCGGGCTTGGATCAAAGTACTGCAAAAACCTTGGGAGGTGCATTATGGCCACAGAAGCCTATGCGCCAACAAAAACCAAAAAAAAAAAAAACACTGAATGACTGCTAAACATCTACCTTTTTGCAGGACTGCCAATTAGGTCTCCCTCCCACAAATTCTTAAATACATTCAGAGGAGTAATTTCAAACTGGGAACTCCTTAAGTTGTCAAAGAATGAAATGCTAAAGGAAGTAAAAGACCAGAGAGTTACTGAACTAAGAAGGATCTCCATCAGATGAGATGGTAATCTCATTTGATGGAAATTACCATTTAATGCACAACTTAATACCCGAGCCACTAACAGCAATCAAAACTTGGAGTATGACATAACAGTATTGGCATTTATAAAATGGAAAAGATTTTATGATGAGAAGTCCATACGCAGTGGGCACAGGTGTGGAAGATACAAGAGTAGGAAAGAGAAAAAAGAAAATGAAGGAAAAAAAATATAGGCAAAAAGACTTATGAATGGAAAGGCACATTAACAAACTGTAATGACCACTGTCATAGAAAAGGGATTGTTGTTGGTACTTCCAGTACAGCAGATTCCAAAACAGGATGAATGCACATTCCTCGTTTGTGGTTAATGGTATTAATTCTTACTATCAGATGATGGTGCCATACCAAATGATATTGCCATACCAAATGATGAATGCCTTTAATGACCATGGCAGAAGTGTGAAATATCTGTAATTTCAAAATTACTTGTATTGATGTTATGCTCTCCCCCCCCCCTCAAAGTGCTGGACATGGAATGAACTTATGGTTTTGATATACCATAGTGTTCTTGTGGTCAGTAAACATATCCTTAAGACATCTCTCTGATTTTTCAATATATACTGCCCAGTATTTCAGGCAAGAAAAGTTATAAACTGTCCCATTCTTTATAAATAACATTCTGTAGCCTTTTACCAGAAAGTTTCATGCATTGAATATAATAACTGTGCAGAGTCCTGTCAGACTGTGATTACTGTTAAAAATTAGTGCTCCATATTCCTAATGATCCATTCTGAAAAGCCATAAACCATGGGATCGCATATAACCCTAGCAATCTCTTTGAGTCTGTCATCTGGTTTACTACAGTAGTATCATGTCTTCTGTAACAAAGCACTGGCCATGCTGTGTCTGTATACTGAGACATGGCCAGAACTGTAATAGGTAAACTGACCTGCAGACATAGGTTTTTTTCTGAACTGGTATTGTTAAGTGCAGGCTAGCTTTCCTGAATAAAACATCCAAAAATGGCAGAGTCTCATCTGCCTTCAGTTCAGAAGTATGTTAGAAAAGTTGTTGATGTTAAAAGTTGTTAACTTCTCACAACCTGTTAGAATAATTACAAAAATATCATCCATATTTCTTTTCTAACAGAAATTTGAAGAGGAGGAATTATATATGTATCTCCAACTTTTCCATAGTCTGTAATGATTGTAATGGAACCAGGCTTGAATATACAGTCACAAACTAACAGTATAACATTTAAACACAGTGTAACGGCTTCACATAATTTCACAACAGAGAGTGAAGTCCTGGGCCTTAAAGTGAGATCCCTTTCCAAAATAGGGCGCACACTTTGTACTGTATACACAGTGTGCCAATTAAATAATGAGACTGACGCTACTACAAAAAAAAAAAGAATAACACTAACGGCAAAGTAAGGTTATATATTTTTGAAGTAATCACCTCCAATGTGTACACACCGTTTACATCTTTTATACAAGTTTTGAAAACACTCCTGGAACTCCTCTTCTGGTACCGCTTTCAGCTGGTGGGTCACTGCAGTCTGGATGTTCTCTATCATCCCGTATTGTGTTCCTTTCATGGCTGTTTTGATTTCAGGGAACAAAAAGTAATCTGCGGGAACCAAATCCGTGAATATGGGGGGGTGTTCAATGACTGCAATCGATTTTTTTTTTTTTTTTTTTTTTTTTACCAAAAATATTTTCTCTTACCCAGCTCTTTCTCTCCAAGAACAAATTTTTCTCTTACCCAGATCTTCGTTTAGAATTTCTCATACAGATTCCTTATTGCTACCGATCATCTCTGCAAGCAACCTCGTTGAAATTGATCTGTTTTCAGTCATAGTTTTTCTAACCTTTGTGACAATCTCCGGTGTTCAAACAGAGATCAGTCGACCAGGTCGGGGATCATCCATTAACAACTCACGTCCTTTATGAAAACGAAAAAACCATTCAAACACTCTTGGTTAAGACAAACGTTCATCAGCATAAACTTTTTTTAAATCATTAAAAGTCTCCGTAGCACTTTTCCCCAATTTACAATAAAATTTGATAACTGCTCCTTGCTCCATTTTCAATTTTCTGACAACATGCACAAAACTACTATTACTCTTTCTGTCATAAATAATGAACTACTGACCAGACAAGTTTCAACTTGTACTCATTGGAAAGGGCACACACTAGCGGATGTAATCATGTACTATTTTGGCCTCTTACATTAACACTAAATGCAGAGCGGACACAGTCTCATTATTTAGTTGGCACACTGTGTATGTTAAAGGAATAGAGGTAAAAAAGGAAATTGCTTCAAAAGAAATAAGAACTTTGTCCCCCCCCCACACCATTTATGGAGAAATTCTACATAAATGGTAAAAATTCAGAGCCATGTTATAAAAGCATTAGAAAAACATACCACAAGTGGAGGGAGAATACCAACACTAAACTTAGACAACTTATGTGGGAGAGCCCACACTGAAAACAATGAAACAGAAAGATGGCAGGTGTTTGCACCTTCATCATCATCATCAGCCATTTTCAATCCGCTGCAGGATGAAGGCCTCTCCAGCAACTTTCCAGTTCCTTCTGTTTTGAGCACTGGCCATCCATTTACTACCCACAAACTCGTGAATTTCATCTATCCATCTCAGCCTTTGTCTTCCAGGTTTTCTTCTAGCTCCTCTTGGGTACCATTCTGTTATTTTCTTAGTCCATCTTCATCATGTCTTCGAGCTATGTGTCCTGCCCAAGACCATTTTAGTTCTTTAGTTTTGATAAGCATGTCCTTTACTTGAGTTTGCTGCCTAATCCATGTGTTTCTCCTCTTATCTAACAGTCTGATTCCCAATATAATTCGTTCCATTCTTCGCTGTGTATTTCTCAGCTTCCCTTCCATTCTTTTGGTGAGTGCCCAAGTTTCACTTCCATAAGTCATGGTGGGGAGTATACATTGGTTCATTATTTTACGTTTCAGACAAACTGGGATATTGCTCTTCAGTATGTGACTATATTTCCTGAATGCTATCCATCCAAAATTTATTCTTCTCTTGACTTCCAGCCATTTATCATTATTACAGCTAATAACTTGTCTAGATAAGTATATGACTCCACCTTTTCAATTACTGCTCCTTCAATCATTATTTCTCTTTCTGTGGCATACTCATTCATCATTACTTTTGTTTTAGCCATATTCATCTTTAGTTCAAAATCTTTAGTAACTTTAATTACTTAATCTCACTGATTAAGATTTTCCTCTAATTCTTTGAGATCATGGCTTATGACCACAATGTCATCTGCAAATCATAAATGGTTTAGGTACTCTCTGTTCACATTGACTCCTTTCTGCGACCAGTCTAATTTTCTGAACGCCTCATAAGGGCAGCAGTAAACAGCTTTGGAGATATTGTCTCCTTGTCGAACTCCTTTCTCGATTTTAAATTTCCTACTGTCTTTATCTAGTCTAATAAAGGAGGTAGCATTCTCATATATTTTCTTCAAAATCATAATATGTGGAGTATCTATGCCTTGTCTTTCCAGTGCCCGAAACATTGCCTTATGCTGTATGGAGTCAAATGCCTTTTCATAATCCACAAATGCCAGGCATAATGATGTTTTATATTCATTTGCTTTCTCCCTTAGCTGTGATATTACGTGAAGGTGATCCACAGTTCAGAATCCTGTCCTAAAGCCGGCTTGCTCTTTCGGTTGATTCTCATCAAGTATTCTTTCTAATCTGTTAGTAATGACCCTTGTGAACAACTTGTAGATGTGGGATAACAAGCTAATTGGTCTATAATTTCCAGTTTCTGATTTATCTCCTTCCTTATGCAGCAAAACTATGATTCCATTATTCTACTGCTTAGGCGTCACACCTTTTCTAATGCATTTCGTGAAGAGCCTTGCCAGTTTTTGTGTTATGTCTCTTCCTCCAAATTTAACAACTCTACAGTAACTTCATCTTCCCCCGGGGCTTTCTGATTCTTCATTTTCTTCAGTGCATGTTCTACCTCATCAGGAAGAATATTGGGTATGTCGTATGTGTTGCTAATTTGCAATCCATCTTCCCCACTGCTGGCATCATTCTCTATAGTAGTGTTTTGCTATTTGAATTATGCCCTTTCTGCTATTTATAAGTACACCATCGCTATTCTTCAGTTTCAGTATCATTCTGTATTACTGCTCATGGCTGCTGATTTAAATCCTTTGTTTTCCCTTAATGCTTGTTCTAATTTTCTTGTGTTAAGTCTTCTTATGTTCTCTCTGAGTCTCTTTCTAATGGCTTTGCATAACTCAGTATACTCAATTTTCTCCTTGTCAGTGTTTATCTTGCTCTTCATTTTTTGCCTTCGATTCATCATAACAAGTGTTTCTTGACTAATTTTTTCTTCTTTGGATTTCTTTTTCCCTATAGGTTTCTTGGGCTTTATCACTTTCAGAAAGTTGTAATATTCCTCGTTGATATCTTGGTCCTGAGCAGTCTGCAGAAGCTCAAACTTGTTCTTAAGTTTCAGTACATACTGCTTTTTCTCCTCTTCTGTTATGTCAGAGACCTTTGTATTATTTATTCGAGTCAGTTTTTTCCTTTCCTACATCTATATCAAGTGTACATCTTACCATTCTGTGATCACTTCCAACATTTACCTTATTCAGGACGGTAACATCATTCACAATATATCTTCTGTTAGTGAGGACGAAGTCGATTTCATTAGTTGTTAATCCATTTGGACTCTTCCATGTCCACTTTCTGTTCACCCTTTTCTTGAAAAAAAGTGTTCATTACTGACAATCCTTGAGATTCTGCAAATTCCACAAGTCTTTCGCCTCTTTCATTTCTTTCATCAATTCCAAAATTTCCTATAGTTCCTCTTTCTGTGCTGTTTTGTCTTTTTCCAAGTCTCCCATAATAATAGTGTAGTGAGTTTTCTGGTCATCTAGAAGACTCTCAATTTCGGTGTACATTTCTGCAACCTCTTCATCATCATGGCTCGATGTTGGTTTATCAATCATTATAACCTTTAGTTTGTACCTCTTAGAAATTCTGAGTATTAGTCTTGACACCCTTGGTGATGTACTTTTGAATTCCAAAATGTTGATTTTTAAATCTTTATGGATCAGAAACCCAACTCCACCTTCACTCCTTTCACTGTTTCCATTGGTGTACAGCAGATTTCCACTTGATAAACTTATAAGTGATTCATTCCTTCTTCTTGTTTCAGCCAAACCGATGATATTCCAATTCACAATTTCTAATTCCTTTTCCAGCTCTAATATCCTGTCTTCACCGATGAGTGATCTTACGTTGTAACAGGCCAAGTTCAGTTTCCGTGCATGGCAGCCTGGTCGTACCCAGAGATTCTTAGCACCCTCTGCTTCCACTCTGTTCCTCTCGCTGCTGTAAGAGGGAGAGTGAAAGCTGTTGGGGACTGAGGGCCATTTGTTTTGTCTTGCTGTCATATGATGGAGGGTTTGGTCTTTTCCTCTTCACGCTGACCAGGCATCTTGAATAGAACCACTCTACACGTTCGTTGCCACCTAAGTGACGTAACAGGGCTTACCATCAAGAAGGTGTGCATGAGTGGATTTTATTGAGGCAGGTCAACTGGACTTCTCCTAAATCTTCTGTAATAGAAAGATATTGGATCCATCAGTGTTTTAGACTGAGTGTCTGAGATCACAGGATACCTGTTCCCCTCTAAGCCCCTTAGAGGGGAACAGGTATCCTGTGTGTTTGCATCTTAGTAAGGCGATAAAACTGGTAATTAGCAACCCAGGGCACACAAATTCTAATAAAATTGCTGGTAAATCCTCTCTGCCTATCTTCTGAGTATCAACTTACCGTCTAGAATCACAAGGGTGTCCCAGGTTTTATTCAGATTGAAATTTTAAGGGCTGGAGCTTGTTGCTCATGTCTGTATGTTGTGTAGTTGTCTGTAGACTTTGTTTGCAGTGCAATTTGCATGTGTGTTTTGAAAAACCTGGAATAACTTACAGAAGGAAACTTTGCCCCTTAGCCTGAGATCTGCCAATTGCAGCCTTGATTATAGAAAATTAGAAATTCTTAGTCATTGATGAGAATCAAATGGTCATAAATTGAAAGTGCAGGTTATACCGTATTTCCCCATGTATAAGACACACCTTTTTTCGAAAAATTTGGGGTCTAAAAACTGGGTGCGTCTTATACAGTGGTTGTAGATTTTTTTTTACTTGCATTTTTTGCGCTTGTTGTCTTTGCACTCATTGTTTTGCACTTGTTACCGGTATATTAAGTTACGTTTTGCTACGTTCTGCCCAGAAATGCCCCAGAAAAGATTTTCGTACAGTGCTGAATTCAAGTTAAAAGTGATCCAGTTTGCAAAAGTGAATGGAAATCATGCTGCTGAACGTAAGTTTGGTCCTCTTCCAACTGAGAAAACAATCTGAGACTGGCTACGGGAAGAAGAAACCCTACTGAAAATGCCACGGCAGAAGAAGGCCATTAGAGGCAAGTCAGTAAAATGGCCCGATTTAGAGAGGGAATTGAAGATATGGATTGAGGAGCAAAGGGCAATTGGAATTCCTGTGTCCACAAAGATGGTTCAGCATGAGGCAAGAAGAACTGCTGATGAAAAAGAAGTTACTGATTTCAATGGAGGACACAATTGGTGCTTCAGGTTCATGAAGCGGAATGAACACATACACGCACCAGACTTGCCCAAAAGATGCCTGAAAGCTATGAGCAGAAGGTCCTTGAATTTCATTGTTTTGTCATTCAATGTCGGAAGACACATCAGTTTGAGTTGGGACAGATTGCAAATATGGACGAAGTCTCCCTTCAATTTGATGTCCCAAGTAACAGAACTGTTGATAAGAAGGGGGTGAAAACTGTAACTGTGAAGACAAGTGGACATGAAAAGAGCCATTATACAGTTGTTCTAGCTTTTTGTGCCGACGGAACCAAGCTGCCTCCTATGCTGATTTTCAAACACAAAACAATGCCAAAAAAAGACATTCCTTGAGGAATGATTGTCCATGTTCATGACGAGGGTTGGATCGATCAGGATGGGATGAAGATCTGGTTTGAGAAAGTTTGGAGCAGCATGACTATCTAATAACTGTAAAGCTTTCTGTTGGCAGTCTTCTTCTTTTTTTTTTTTTTTTTTTATAAAATTTGTAATTACTGCTGTCATCAACCATTGGGATCATTCTGCTCCCGCTGAAGACTGATGCAGAGTACTCAGCACAAAGGCTTGGTCTTTTGTTCAACTTAGAGACAAATACCATTATCCACAGTTTTTCCTGAATTGCTATATATATATATATATATATATATATATATATATATTTTTTTTTTTTTTTTTTAATTGTAATGCATCACCTAAATGGGATGATGAATCTGCCATACATTTAAAAATATTAAACACTGCTGGCTGTTTCAAAGCTCCTGACTTTTCATCAGGCGATTTACACATTTTCTGGTGGTACTGTGCAATTTAAAAGCCATTAGTGACTTAAAGAGGCAGAACTGTGGATAACCATATTTGTCTCTAAGTTGAACATAAGCTTAAGTCTATGCACTAAGTACTCGGTATCAGTTGTCAGTGGGAGCAGAATCAATCAAAAATCAAATGTAGTACAGTGGATGAATTTGATTTTAATTTCTGTGGTGAAAATTTTCTCTTGCAATCATGTAGTCTGTTTTGTCTAGTATCATAATCTTGTGGCCTTTATCCACTGGTAAAATTAAAATGTCATCATATGATTTTCCTTTAAAATTGTAATCTGGGATATTTGATAGTATCAAGTCATTTTTTAAGTAGTAATTTGCATAATTAATGTCTCCTAAATTTTTTATTTGATATTTGTAATATTTTGTAACTATTACTATGATTAATACAAGAACATTCAGAAGCACCATGGCATGTGATGCAGTTATGGCTCAAACTGGAAATACTGTGGGCAGCCCCCTTGTGAATCAGAGCCTTAGAGCTTGTTCAGACTGTGCTGATATGTATTTGGAGGTCACTCTTATAGGTGAACAACTGGTGAATCATTTCTGCGTATTATTAGATGCAAGTAATATGATAACCTGACAACTTGGTACATTAATAGGCAAAATTTAGTCAAACTAATCTGAGAAAACGGTTGATATCCTGGAGCAAATTAAATGGAGCTCAGCAGTGACTAAAGTGCCTAATTGATATGACAGAGTATGCACACCTAATTCAGACCCATACTTCTTCTTATGCACAGCTCCTGCAAGATTTTGTACTCTCTGCACCTCACGGAATTGCAGAATTGGAGGTGGTGGGGCAATCCTTTATGACACCATGTTTCTCCTTTGTGCACTCGACGACAAGCAATTCTCCATCCTTTGAAGCCATCATGGTGTGCCTAAAGTTTCAGTCTATTATCATTGATTTTGTATCTGTCTGTATACCACCTGGACCATCTTTCCAAACTATTGATTAGTTCACGCATTGGCTCATCAATCATCTACATCCAACAGCCCAACACTTGGTCTGTGGAGACTTCAATCTGCCTTCATTTCTGGATCACCTTCAACAAAGAATCTCTCAGTTCTTCCAGTTATTTGAGATGATTCGAGTTAATTGCAGGCCCACAAGAGAACAAAATTTCCTTGACCTTGCATTCTCCTCAGCGCTCTGCTTTCATCATGAAGATGGACATGATTTCCTTCAATTAGACCACTCTCCCATCTTTCTCTCTGTGGTTTCACGGATTCTTGACCTTCACATCCCAATCAACATGGCCATAAGAAATCTAACAGCTCCGAAATACCTTAACTTACAGTGCTGCCTTGAGGCTGCCTCCTTAATTTCTTGGCACTTGTTTGCTGACTGTGATCTCAGCCTTGCTGTCGACCTTCTCACTCACTGGATCAAGGCTCTCTGACTATGCAACCACTAAAGCTCTAAGAGTCACCTCTCGCTCTAAGGCATGGTGGACACCTGAGTTGACAATGTTGTTCAAAGCCAAGCAGTCCTTTTGCAGCAAGTGGAAATCCTCTGGCAATATTGTGGACAGAGTTGCGTTCTCCCACTCTAGAGCCATCTTTAATCATTACAAAGTGGTTGCAATTCGGTGTCACATAGAATCCACTCTCAAAATGAGTAAACCATTCTACAAAAGCAAAAACAGCGGCCTTGACCTTGTGCTATGGATCAAACATATTACCAGGTTTTCTAACCAAATCACTGCCTTTATAATGCCATCACAAACTATGGCACAGATACAAGGTCCGTCTGATCCCTAAAAAGCAACTTTCATCTAAAGTTGACCAATTCAGGCCTATCTCCTCGCATCAAGCCTCTTAAAGATTTTGGAAGAGTCCTTATTGCCAATTATAACAAATCAAATTCTCCCACAGAAGCCAGCTAATATTCATTATGCAATCCCTGGCAAATCAACCATCACAAACTTAGCAACAACCACATCATCTGTCCTTCGAGCGCTTGAACAAAAGGCTGAATTGGCCATCACCTCGGCATCCATGCTGCTGTTAATGCAATTTCCATTTCTGCTTTACTTCATCTATTATAGCATTTCTACAATATATGGGGGAGATGTACTTTGGTTCCTAGGTGCCTTTCTGCAGGAAAGAACACTTGTGTTACAAGCCAATAACCTTACCCTCCCTCAAAAAATCACCTGCGGTGATTTTTTGGCACCACAGTTATAGCACCAATGATCTCATTCAACAATAATGTAGTCAGTTATGCAGATGACCTCAAGCTCTTAACAAAAATCGCCTCTGAAAATACTCTACTACAAGTTACAAATATCATAAGTGCAACCCTCAGGAACATTGAAGAATACCTGTCCTTTAATCTTGAAATATATCTGCTGAAGTCCACACAAATGGTTTTCTCATTAAAACGCATCCCTTCCCAACTGGATCTCTCCCTTGGAGGAACTGGAATTTCAAATGTGCGATCACACAGTGACCTCAGTGTGGTCTTTGATGCCAAGATGATGTTCAACAGCCACACTGACTTGGCAACTACTAAGCTCTCTCGGATTAGGTGGGCCATCAAGCAGCAATTGCTTCTTGTTCAGGACTCTTCCATCCTCAAAAGGTTCCTTGTAACTTCAGTTCATCCAACAATATACAATTCTGAAATTTGGGCAACTCCCACTAACATGAAGAAAATTTATGCAGGAGGGTACTGGCTTCTAAAGTGGGCCAATACTAAACTTATCACAATCCTGGAATCACCACCACCCCATCAGTCAGAAAAATGTCCTCCTTTATTTTTAAAGGGAGGACATTCTGCTAAAATGCTTCTATGATCAATCTCCCAACCCACCATCAGGACTCTTGCTCCTGGAGGATCCAACAACCTCATCTCAGATCCACTCCAATGCTTTTCAGCCATACTAACAGGCTTACCTGCAGACAGATTCCTTCTCAACCAACTGCTTGACATGCTCAGAAAAATAGATGGTGACATGCACAAATTGGTGAAAGATAAGAAATACAAACAGAGCATTCTTCTAACCATCACAGAGACCTCTTTGCCATAATTAAAATTACTGTTATCTATGTTCGTTTACATATCTGCAGGTTTTTTTCCCCATTTATATTATGTTTTTGTTGTCATTTGTTTCATATTGTTCCACTGTGTATTCTTCTGTTAATTTTAATGTATTACCTTAAGTGCCTCACTGAAATTGTTAACCACTGGCATTCAGATGTCATGAAGGGATATGTGTGAATTTTCTCCATAATAAAGATTATATTTATTTATTTATGAATTGCCAAGAGGAAAATGTTTTGGTTCAACACAATTATTGAGCACAATTGAACTGATAATTTCATTCCATTGTGGCATTTTATAGAATGGCATGTTCTTGATTGTAAACTTTATAAGTAACTAACTTCCTGATGCAAACATATGATGAATAAGCCAAGACTGACCAATTCTTTTTTTTTTTACATTAGTATTAAGATGTTAACATTATATGACATTGATTATGATTTGTAGTATAACTTTTGTTTAAACTATAAAAAATTTGGAGATTAAAATCAGATAATATATGGCTCATGCATATTATTTCTGTAAAAAGGAAAGATCTTACATCATAGTCATATACAAGGTGCTACCCAAATGTTCCCAAAATGTATTTATAAAATAAATTAGACTCACCCTGGGTCTTATTCCCACCATCACCTTCGAAATCGTCCCCTTGAGAGCATAACACTGATCCCAGTGCTTCTCCCATGATTTGAATGTGTCCTGAAAGTCCTTCTTCGTCATAGCGTTCAGCACCACCTGTGATTCGGCTTGGATATCATCTACACTGTAGCTGAGTGGTCAGGCACGCAGGTGCATAAGTACACATGCCTTGAGTGACCCGGGTTCAAGCCTGTGACTGCTGAATACGGGTGCTGTTTCTTGCATTCTCTCTACCTTATGAACTCCTCTGACCATGTGGTCGTCTAGGAGTATAAACAGAAAATTTATTTATTTAAATCTTCGCCCCTTCAGCTTGATTTTTCATTCTTGGGAAGAGGAAGTCGCAAGGTGCTAAGTATGGGGAATGGGGGACGATTGTCGTGTTGTTGGATACCAAAAACTGTGCCACAGTGAGAGATGTGTGGGCCAGCACATTGTCATGATGAAGGATTCAGTTCTTTGTGGTCAGTTCTTCTCTGGACGTTCCTCTTGACAGCTTCCCTTACCCGCCTCAGGACATCACAGTAGAACTTTGCGTTGACGATCTGGCCAAGAGAGATGAATTCCTTATGGATAATCCCATCAATGTTCAAAAAGCAGGTCAGCAGGGACTTCACATTGCTTCTCACTTGTCGGACTTTCTTCAATCGAGGCGAAGATGGGCTCTTCCACTGGAATGATTCTTGCTTGGTTTCTGAGTCATACCCAACTCTAGTCACCAGTGATGACCATAGAAAGGAAGTTTTGATCACTCCTGGCACGTTCTTGAAGATCTCTGCTAACTTCCATGCGATGCTGCTTTTCGTCTTCACTCGGTAACCATGGCACGAACGAAGGTTGCAATCCTTCTGATGTTCAGCTCATCTGACAAAATCCACTGACACGTGCCGTACGATAGTCCTACAATGCCACAAATATCGTGGATGGTCTGCCTATGGTCTTCACTAATCGCCGCCCGAACTTTTGGGACATTTTCCGGGGTAGTGCTTGATGATATATGCCTAGAGCAATCGTTGTCATCAACCAACATTCAACCATTTTTAAAGCCGTTCAACCAGTAATAGGTCTGTGTCTTGCCTAAAGCATTGTCACCAAAAGCTTGTTTCAATTTCTTATGGGTTTCTGGTGCTGTATAGGAAACAAAACTTTATGCAAGTAAGCTGCTCTCTCACATCCGCCATCGCAAACTATGCGAAACACACTGCCAAAGAACTGCATAAATATTCAATAACTCTATCCAGCCCGATGCCATGTGGCACACTGATTCACAAAGGATGCATACAGTGTTATCTAGCACCTCAAGTCCGTACTAGATGTAGTTCTCACACAACATTCAGATTTCAGGAACATTTGGGTAGCACCTCATATTCTGAGTATATATGATGAGGAAAAAAATTGTCAGTGGTGCGTTGTACCTTCATGGAGCCCAAGGCAAAATAAAATTTCAGGGCCCTATATGAAGAAAAAAATGGAATTTGGGTGCCCCATTTTCGAAAAAAAAAAATGTAATTTTCAAATTACTCTTCAAATAAAGTTCAATGATCTTTGCAGGTAGAAAGTTTAGTTTCTGATAAAAAAAATCACTTAAAAATAGTAAAAACAGCAATGAGTTTTTGAAACTGATATTGGGGCCCTCTCTGATTGGGGGTCATAGGCAGATATTTCTTTTGCTAATAGGAAGTCCTACCTGCATCCTAGGTAGAAGGATTAAATCGTGTCTTGTATTTTGATCGTATACCTTACACCTCACTGCCCTAGGCTTTCCAATTTGCAACCGGTTATATGTTATGAAGGTGTCTTGTACTTTGGTCATATACCTTACACCTCACTGCCCTAGGCATTCCAATTTGCAGCAGGTTATATGTTATGAAGGTTATTAAAGTACATATTCTCTTAAATAACACATCATTAATATAGGCTTTTCAATTTACAACAGGTTATATGCTGTGAAGGTAATGCAGGATTTTATGAATATGGTGTAACAACAACGCCACTAGAAGCTGGTTATTCAGTTCTTGGATGGAATCATCCAGGGTTTGGTGGTAGCACGGTATGTTGGATTTTTATATAATTTGTAATTTTATTTAAAAAACAATAATTATATGAAACGTATATGGATGTAGTAGAAACATCCATAAAAGTTTGATATAATTATTTTATTTTTGTTTCTGAATATACTTTGTATCATAAAGTAGCAGTTTTCTCTACTTTTCCTTTAATGTTGATTACAAAATAAAATGAAATAAGAAAACAGAGTAAAAGCCACTTCACCATGTGAATATTTAATTAATTTATTAGCATATTAATATAATTAGACCCAAGCAGTTTCAACTACTAAATAAAATTGGCTAAATTTTGGATTTCTGTATAAATCCATCACTTTCTGAATTTTAGGTTTAGAAGAAATATTATTTGATCACAGGAAAGACCTCAGTGTATTTCACTGAGGAACACTAGCTGAGAGATTGTTTTTTCAAAATCCTTAAGGATCTGATTTGCCCTAATGCTAATTCATTAGGATAGAGGATGACGACAGTCTCTGATACATATACTTAGTAGACATTCCCAAATCTGTAGTTAATACCTAGGATTTCTGTAAATTCTATGAGTTTTGCACTAAAAAAATTGCATCTTCAAACCTAGGACCAGGTCACCTGGTTCTAGGTTTGAAGGTGAATTGCATGTCCTGTTACCCTGTTGTTTCTGATGTTCTGTTGGGGTGCTCTTCTACAACAGTGTCTAGAGTTTACTGAGAATAAACTAACCGGAAACATCCATCCAATGATAATCCTGTGACCAAAGACAGCTTGTTGATGTGGGAGGCTGATGCAGGGTGAAAAGAATTGTGCAGTTTAACAGACAGTTGTCAGTTCGTCAAATGCCAGTGCACTGCAACTACCATGCAGAAGAATATATTATAAACTACACAATGTATTGAACCCTGTCATGGATGGGGGATATAGCAGTAGATGTTCTCACCTGTTTCCACTCTTTTCAGCTAATCAGGGTACAGCAGGCACAAGAACTCCAATACAGGAACTCCCCAACTTCATAATACTTGACTTACTGAAATTCGACCGTACGTTTTTGCCGGCCGGTGCAAACTTAAAAAAATCATGGAAATGTATTTTGCATCCCATAAGAATAAATAGAGTTATCGTGAAAATATCATAATGTGAACCCAATAACATATTGTTTTTTTTTTTTTTTTTTTTTTGTAATTCATTCCAAGTCCTTGGAAGTTGAAAATTTCGCTGTATTTCTGAGCTATTTATCTCTCTCTAAAAAGTCATATTTATAATGTAAATTGCACTACCCTTTCATCGTTATCATATGTTTCCGTTATAAGAATCAGTTTTGAATGCCTTTGTGATATTTTTCTAAAGCACTTTTCTGGAGGTCATGACCATAAAGCAATAAAAACAATTTGCACTTTCCGGTTTATTGGGCTTTTCTGTTAGTGCATCTAATTATAAACGGGTAGTAAACTTGATCTTATTGCATTTGCGATAATACCAATAACTGCAATTGTGTGGGTTTTTATGCTATTATGGTGAAATGTGTTCCCCTTCACTGAAATCTTCAATCATATAAAAAACAAATTTTCAGAAACTTCTCTTCCTTCCTATTTACGTATTACAATGATGAAGGGAAAGTGACCAATGAAAAGTGTACTGCCACTAAAATTGATTTAAAAATAAAGATGAAAATGATTAAGAAGTACAAAGTAGGACAAAGTTTGTCATCTACTGCAAGAGAATTAAGTCTTGCTGCTTCAACAGTGAATACTATTTTAAGAGACAGTGTGTGTATAAAAGAACATGTCAAAGGATCAACGCGCTTAAGATCAACAGTGATCGTAAAACAGCGTTCAGGTGCTATATCAAAGATGGAACAGCTGTTAATAATATGAATGGAAAATCAGGTTCAGAAGCAAGTGCCCCTGAGTCTAATGTGACCATTCAAGCAAAAGCAACAAGTATTTATAAAGATATTAAGGATAAGTATGGCAAACACCAATCCAAGTTTGTGGCAAGCAACGGGTGGTTTAATAGACTCAAGCAACGCGCTGGTTTCCAAAACGTTAAAGTATGCGGTGATGTTGCCAGTGCCAATTCTGCAGCTGCAGAGAAATTTTGTGACGTGTTGGGAAAAATTATTGATGAAGGCGGCTATCGAACGCAGCAAATTTTTAAGGTTGACAAGACTGCTCTATTGAAAAACATACATTGCCAAAGAGGAAAATACGATGCCAGGTTTCAAGGCATCAAAAGATAGGGCCACGCTCTTGCTTGGGGCTAATGCAGCGGGAGATTACAGATTAAAACCACTGCTTGTGTACCATTCTGGAAATCCTCGTGCACCTAAGGGCATCAATCGTCTTGATGCCCTTATCGAATTGAAATTGTCTACGCATATAGACGATTTCAATTCGAACGTGAGAGTCATATTTCTTCCCCCAAACACGACTTCACTCATCCAACCTATGTTTGTTTGTTATTTGGTTTTTAGGAGCATTAGCAACTAAGGCCATATTGCGCTGGGGATATGTGGTGGTCACGGGCTCGAACTCCGGTCTAATCAAGAAGCGTGTGCTATGCACTGCTGCTCCTGCCCACCTGGCTATGGAGGCGCCTCCAACCTATGGATCAGGTTGGAGGCACCTCCATAATTTAAATTTAAAAGCATACTATTTATACACAATATTTGCTCAGGCATTGTCTGCAGTAGACAATGAGAAAAATTTTATGTTAAGAGCCTTTTGAAAATCTTACAGTATTTACCACGCCATCTTAAACATTAATAAGGCCTGGGCAGAAATTACTAAAAGTTGTTTAAGTGGCGCATGGAAGAAAATATGCCGTGGCATATTTTCACGTAAAATAAAAGGCACGTAAAGGCTTCGAAGGATTTGAAAAAGACGAATGATATGAAGAGGTTTCAGATAAGGTTGTAAAGTTTGCAGAGCTACTTCAGTTGGAAGTTGATGCCAGAGACGTGGAGGAGTTAATAGAAGAAGAAAAGAATGAATTATCCAATGAAGAACTTATTGACTTGCAGGCAGTGATAGTGAAAGAAGAAAATGCTAATGAAGCTCAAGATGAACTAAATGAAGAGCCGAGACACTTCATCACCAGAGATGGCAATGGCATTTCTTGAAATTGCATCAACAATGGCGAGGTTTGAGAAGATGGATCCTGACAGTGAATGATTCTTAAAAGTTAACAGAGTGGTAAATGATATACTTGGTTGCTACAAAGAAATCTATGATGAATAGAAAAAAGCTACCATTCAGTCATCCATTAATATGTTCTTTCATAAAGTTGAGTGGCCGACACCTTCTAAATCTCCACAGCCCTCAACCTCCGCAGCAGTGTACTTATCAGCTGAAGACGTCGATTCTGGAAACAATACTTGAGAGGTAAAACTTATTGACGTTATGCCTGTCTCTTCTCTTTTTTTGTAATTTTATAATTTTGAAATTTTTTTTAAATTGCATACTTTTGTAATTTTTCCTGTGCCGAGATAAAAAAATTGAATAAATACAATAAATATTTACATGTTCATTGAACATTTCTGTTTTGATTGAATCAATTCAGCGAGCACAGTTGCAAGTGCTGCACAAGCATGGGGGAAATTCCGACTTATGTAGTGTTCCATGGAATGAAACCCTTACATAAGTCGGGAAGTTCCTGTACTAGACATTTAAGGAGTTGAAAAGATTTGTTGTTGAAAGTTGAAAAGATTTGTTGGACCAGTTGCCTGGTCCAACAAATCATGGTTCCATTCGTTCTCTGTTAACATCAGTGTCACTATCCTGGTCCTAATGATTTTAGTCGTGATGTCACCATACCCTGGACCAGGGTATGGTGATTTGCAGTTCATGATCCCAAAACAAGTTTGAAAGAAAACAAATTGATGAAACTCCTCAAAAAAAAAAAAAAAGAAGTGTAATGCAATACAGGCAGTTCCCACTTTACTCGTAAGGTTTTCGCTTTACGAGTTCCCGGGATTATGAGTTTTTTTTTTTTTTTTTCCCAAGTATCAAGAATCAACAAAATTGGGAATATGAACATTAGTTGCAATAAATAAGGCATTTCAAAGAACACACATAGCTATTCAGTACAATACTACTGTGTTTGCATTCCTGACTGCCTGAACAAACAAACTGCATTTGTTTGTTCAGGCAGTCAGGAGCATCTCACTGACTCACATAACATAAAGCAGTTACCAGGCTGACATTATAAAGAGTGGTTGTGTTGCTCTTCATTTTCGCTGTCTTGTCTTATTTCATATTTATCCTTCTTATTAATACTGTACAGTATGCCAAAACGAAATAATACTATGGAGAGTGATTTTGAAAAAAAGAAACAATGAAGAGGAGTAACATTGGAAGCAAAATGTGAGATCATAAGCAAACATGCAGCCATATGAACCATCAGCAAGTGATGAACCATCAAAGAGTGTGAATTTTGTCAACGATAATGAAGAATAAACATTCTTTAACATTTGTATGACATAAATAATTTATTTATTTATTTATGATTGCTATGAAGTAGCATCTTGCTTGAGGTGTGTCATTTTTCAAGATGTTTACCATCCATATATGTTTTCATTTCTTTGGATAAATAAGTCATTGTTTAAACATAAACTATTGTGTTGTTGACCTTAATTTAACATTACTATGGTCAAATTTCATTGTCGAGTAACCCCTGTTTTTAACATCTATGGGAAATAAATCCCGCTTTATGAGTTTTAGCTTTACAAGCATGTGCTAGGAATGAATTAACTTGTAAAGTCGGGAACTACCTGTATATGTTATATAAAAAAAAATGTGTTAATTATGCTGTTGCAAAATTAATATTACAGATTCTTAAATTTCTCCTGTATTTTTATTGATCAACTGAAAAAAAAAAAATTTATATATAAAAATAGTTGAATATGAAGTGATGGAAACACTTATCAGTCTACTCAAAAGGATGTGAGTTTGTAAGCTATATTTTGATAATGTATACTAGACATGGACACTAAACTTGGATTCTCTATAAAGTTATGAAATTTGCCTATTGGCTTGTAGGATATTCTTGATTACAAAATATTTTATGTCATACAATATTATTTCTAGGGTGTTCCATTCCCTAATCAGGAAACTTCTGCAGTAGATGTGGTAGTACAGTTTGCCATAAACAGACTTGGATTTCTTCCTGGAGACATAGTAATTTTTGCATGGTCCATAGGAGGATACACTGCAACATGGGCTGCCATGAATTATCCTGATATAAGAGGTTTGGTGAGTATGCATTTTTTCTTAAAATGTTTGCCTTATCGTAGTATATTTTATATAAAGACATTCTGCTAAATAAAATAATTTCACTAATTTCGAAAGGGAACACATTCAGTGCATATATTATGAAAATTACTGTTTCTCAATAGTCACTAAACTTATTCAAGAATTTATCCCATTGTGGCTTTAGTTTGTGATCCTTGCATTAAAGAAATTGTCACCTGTGATTGCTATGGAGCATCTTGCTTGGTGTGTCATTTTTCAAAATGTTCACCATCCATATATATTCATCAGGCTGAAGAATGGAAATAACTGTGTTCTAGGTAAGAACAGTTGGTGGGGGGGGGGTCCAGAATTTCTTACTTAGTACATAGCAGTTTGTGGCTTTGCACTGAATTAAACAGAACCACAGTGTTTGTTACATCCAAAAAAAAAAAAAAAAAAAACAACAACATGTATGGGCTCAGATTGTCATTGCCATGATTATTATTATTTATTATTATTATTATTTTTTTTTTGAAAAAGACAACTTTTATAATGAAATACCTGAGTAGTAACATTTTAAAAGTGATGGCACACCAAAGGGAGCATTCATTTATTTTAACGATAGATGTTACTTTATTTATCAAAATACCTTCATAGTATTAAAAAAAAAAAAAACCACTTGTACATGTAATTACTTATGAGAGTACATAATATTAACTACTTCTTTCAACTGTCATGTAGTCCCTGCCACAGTTGTTTGTGGTGCACAGGGTGCATCAGCTACCTGAGCATGATCATCAATAGTTGAACCATCTATGTTAAGTGGACCGATCTGATTCATCCCTTAGCTTCTAGACTTTACATTAGTGAAGAACTCTTTGCCGTTTTCTTTTTCCTTTTCCAAAGATTTCTCATAATCTACCTTCGCCTGCCTAACCTCCTTTGTGACTTGATTACAGACTAGCTTATATTTGCCATAGGCTTCTGTGTCACCTGATACTTTGTATGCATTCCAAACATTTTCATTCTCTGCCACGAGCCTCATTAATTCACCTGACATCAATTTAGGCCTAAATCTTGAACAGTTTTTTTTTTTTTTTTTAAATTGGTATGAAAAGCCTAATATCCTCCAAGATTAAGTCCCTGAAGGCTTCCCATTTAGAATTCAACGTTGGTAACATAATCATAAGTTAATGCCACTGCACAGAATTTAAAAACTGTCTGAGACCTCTGTAGTTCCCTTTACAAAAGCAAAAACCCTTCCCTTTACCCTTGATGGTAGTTACATCTTTAAGTAAATCCCACATTAGAATACTGTGATCACTGTCACCCAGTGGTTCATTTATCTGCATATTCTTAATGCATGAATAATCACTGCTGGTAATCAGATCAAGAATATTACTCCCTCTGGTTACCTCTCGAACATGTTGCTGTAGAAAACAGTCATCTAATAAATAAGTCTTGCTAGTGTGCGAGTGACCAACCCACAAGTTCCAGTCAATGTCAGGAAAGTTAAAATCCCCCATTATAAGACATTCTGATTTACTGGCCCACTCTATTTCTCTGCCCAATTGTTCATTATATTTATCAGAGTCATTAGGCCTATAACACACACCTACTCTCATTTTCCCTTTCCGAGCACTTATGTCACACCACACTGACTCAACATTGCATTGTCCATCAGTGTCAATTGGATTCACTTCCTTAGATTTTGAGTGTTTCTTAACTAACAGCATAAACCCTCCTTCCTTCCTGTCCTGTCTATCTTTTCTGTACACATTGTACTCCCCAAATTCCAATTCTGCACTGCTTATATCCGTGTGACACTTTGTTTCTGATATCCCAACAATATCTATCTATCTGGCGCCTCCGTAGCCAGGTTGGAAGGAACAGCAGTGCGTAGCACACGCTTTTTGATTAGACCGGGGTTCGAGCCCGTCACCACCAAATACGGAGGATGCAGAAAGGTCAGGGAATGACCACCGCATATTCACAGAGCAATATGGCCTTAGTTGCTAATGCTCCTAAAAAAAAAAACCAAATAACAAACCAACAATATCTGCCTTTGATGTCTTGACCAGCACTTAAATCTCATCAAATTTATTAACTATACTTCTAGCATTGGTGTACATGCAAGTATACATGCACCTGTTCTTACTCTTAGTTACACTAATTACACAGCCCATGTATTTATTTGTTCCATGATCACTCCCACTAATCCTGGAAATCCCCAGCACCTTGCTTTCCAGGCTGCTGCCCATGGTGATCTCACTGTGCTACATGGTGCAAGAAAGTAGGCCCTAGTATTGAACTAGGTTATTGTTGTTATTTGTTTTTTTTAGGAGCATTAGCAACTAAGGCCATATTGCTCCAGGGATGTGCTGTGGTCATTCCCTGACCTTTTCGCATCCTCCGTATTTGGTGATCATGGGCTCAAACCCCAGTCTAATCAAGAAGCGTGTGCTACACACTGCTGCTCCTGCCCGCCTGGCTATGGAGGCGCCAATTGAACTAGGAAACTGAGCATTTGATGTGTCTCCCATTTTAATTCTTTCATGGGCATTAACCCTTTTCTTTAAGTGCTCAAATTCACCTGTAAAAACATGTTGTGTATGGAAAAGAATTAAAAGTGTTGGCAATATTTAATAAAGAGAATCAAAACCAAAAATCATGTTTAATTTAAGTAATAAGGAGTATATCTGCAGTTGTTTAGTATCTCAGTATGCATCTACAGGATGAATCAAAATTATGTATGAACAGTTTGATGTGATGTATGAAAAAAATGGTTTTCAAATGCATTAGATGCATAGAAATGGGTTGCATTAGAAATTACATCTGAAGTAAGCATTTTGTTGAAAATACATTCCAACTGAATGATCAAAATGTCCACTGCAAGCATCCATACTACATCATTAAAGAAAATAAAATTCTTAATGTGTAAAGGAAAACTTATACTACCCATATATCACCTCACCTCACTCTGAACAGAAATTCAGGTCTACAAATTGTTCTCATATGGATTAGTATATTTAAACATCAGTTCTCTATAATACAAGCACCTTCTCTTCAACCCCCTTTCCCTGAAAGATCAACGATTCATTGCCAACTTTATCCTAGTAGAGTAACATAGCTCCACGACCCATATCAAACAGGATCAATAACCAGTGTTCCAAGTTGGCCAAGGTTAGTCCAAACAAAATTTTGGGAAAAGAGTCTAAGAAAATGTTAAGCATATAGTCCCAAATTTCTGCAGTTTATTATATAATATCGGTGTAGATACACCATAGTTAACCTATAAAATTAGACTACGTATGTAGTGTAAAGGCATCATTTTAATTATATCTCATATTGTGGCTACCTTCATGAGATAGTATTAGTATTTGTAGTGGCCGCATGGTGCAAGAAAGCCTATGGCTTATGCTGCACCAGCCACAAAAAAAAAAAAAAAATCTGAACAAAACAATGATAAAAACAAAAAAAAAATAAAATAAATAATAATAATTAATAAAAAAAAAAAGAAATTAAACCTATCATCCTATGCGCTTCCCTTATCCGAAAGTACTGTCCAGATGACCTTTGAATTTCCCCAAACTGTCTGCCTCTACCACCCATGAAGGCAACTTATTCCAGTAATTTATAACTCGCTGGCTAAAATAAAACTTCCTGCAGTCCAATCTAAATATTTCCCCCTGTAACTTGAATTTATGTCCCCTAGTTCTAGCATCATTTATAATCGTGAAAATTTCGTCCTCATTCATTTTACTGATGCCTCTCAGAGCCTTAAACACCTCTCAGAGCCTTAATCAATCAAATCTCCTCTAAGGTGTCTAGTTTCCAAACTCTGCAACCCACATATTCGAAGTCTTTCTTCATAAGGACGCCCTTTTGCCGATCTCACGAAATCAGGTATTGCACTATTTCGTATAAGTAATGTTTCTCTAGTAGAGAAGACTACTATTACTTATTCTCAGTGGACACCATCACCCAGACGGCACTGTTCCAAGGCTTGTTGGCCTATCATCGGTGGGTGGGCAGGTACCCTGGTAATGCAAACGTGCCATCACGTTGCGAAGTTAATTCCACAATATGAGAGATGCCAAATGGTGAACAGAATGATACTGTATTTAAAAACTAAATGTATAAGGCATAATTCCATATGGGTTTAAATTAACTATATAATACCGGTGTCTCATATTATAATATGAGATGTAACACACAATATGAGATATAATTAAAATGATGCCTTTGCACTACGTACATAGTTTAATTTTATGAGTTAACTATAGTTTATTTACCGATATTATACAGTTAATTTAAACCCATATGGAATTATGCCTTGTGCGTTTAGTGTTTAAATACAGTATCATTCTGTTCACCATTTGGCACCTCTCATATTGTGGAATTACCTTCGCAACTGTGATGGCATGGTTGCATTACCAGGGTACCTGCCCACCCACTGATGGTAGGCCAACTAGCCTTGAAACTGAGCCGTCTGGGTGGTGTGCCCACTGAGAATACGTAACAGTAGTCTTCTCTGCTAGAGAAGCTTTACTTATTCGAAGTAGTGCAATACCTGATATCTCGTGAAGGTAGTCACAATATGAGATATAATTAAAACAATGCCTTTACACTATGTATGTAGTTTAATTTTATGGGTTAACCATGGTGTATCTACACCTATATTGTATACTTAATTTAAACCCATATGGAGTGGGAGTCAGAAGTGTTCAAAGCCGCTAAGTGGATTTTCTTATTTAATGATTTGAAATTATTGTTTTTCTAAAACTTTTGATTTAAATTTAGTAATATAGCATTATTTTGTGATTTTCTGATTAATGTGGTGTATTTATTCTTTACTCGGCCTTGTAATTGCATAAAAGTATCGGTAAGGGTATCAAATCCACGTGTTACAAGTTGCAGCTCTGCTGAATGAGACGTTTTTTAGCCATATTTAGCTGCTTCATTGACCAATTGTTACATCAAATTATTTTCTATAAGTAGCTTATAGACCTAGTCAGGATCCTTAGTTTATACTGAATTGAGACAGCGAGATTTGGAAGTTAATTAATAATTAAGTGTCCGTAGATTTACCGTTTGTAACTTGCTGCCATTGTTATACGACACAACGTTATATCCCGAACTGGATAGCGTAAGCTTAGTATAGTACACTATATAATATAATATTGTCAATTAATCAGTAAAATCTATTAATTTTGTTAAACTTCGTTGTCAATTAAATTGTACTTTTAACTAAATACATATAATGACTTAGATTATAAACGTAACATAATTAATTAGTACATAACTTGATACGGAAGTTATATAAACGGAACTCGTAGATAATAATCGATACTGAAAAATATATATAGCATTATAACTGTGTTGGGATACAAGTTTAGGGTTATAATTTTGTACTGAAATTGAAATTTTATTGAAATTAAATTGAAATCATGACTCAGACCAGAGCAGCAAAGCAAAAGGCTCAAGCTAATGGGAGTGCTGTGGCTCAGGGGAGAACTGAGGGGGGGCCAATTTCCCTCTGAATCACAGCCTTTTAAAATGCACTGCTTGCATGATGTTTCTGGAGCAATCAGGTACAGGATGTAATTGCCATGGGGGATGTCTTTGGGTGTGCGTGATGCAAGGAGTGTAACGAAATCAGGCGACAACTCAGCATTGTTATGGGCCTATATGAGAGCTTGAAGGACATGGTGGATGCCCTCGGAGGATCAAAGTGAAGGGGCCCATCAAGCTCTCAGCTGTCCACATCAACGCCAAAGCTTGCACTTGATCATCACGCAACACAGCGGCAACCCCCCAAGGCAGAATGTGCTGGTCCCACAGGAACTAGTAGTAGTTGGTGACTCTATTGTCAGGGAAACAGGGAACATGTTTTGTAAAAAGGATAGGTGGAACAGGACCAGGGTATGTCTGCCAGGGGCAAAGGTTGATGACGTTGTAGAGCGGATATCACCTTTTAAGGGCACAAAAGGTGATATAGTTGTACACGTTGGCACTAATGATATTAAGAGTAGGAGACCGGCAGAATTACTTAACAAGTACAGGTCACTGTTGAAAACAAGCCGTGAATTAGGGTTGAATTTGAAAGTGTCTGCAATTCTGCCCAGACACTATAGGAGGGAGTATATGATGAGAGCCTTGTCGATCAATTCGACCCTGGAAAGACTGTGCAAGGCTCAAGGGGTAGAATTTTTTTCAGCCTGGTCTGTACTCATTAACAGGAGAGACTGCTTCTACAGGGATGGGATACACTTAAATAGAAAAGGTGAAAAAATATTTGCTGATGCAATCGAGGCAGTGTTAGGTGGGTTGGAAAACTGCTAGCTTGGGGGGGATACAAGGACTATTAGATTAACAGTAGCCACTGGCAGAGGTGAAAGTGATTCTTGCACTGCTTCTATTGGAATGAGCAGCAGCCTGGATAACAAGATGCAGGATATTTCCAAGAGTGCTGGGAGTCATTGCGGTACTAGTAAACAAGTGGGTTGTGTTAGGGTACTAAGAATAGGAACAGGTGCATGTATACTTGCGTGTACACCAATGCTAGGAGTTTGATAAATGAATTTGAGGTATTGCTTAAAACATCAAAGGCAGATTTTGTTGGGATATCAGAGATGTGGTGTCACACAGATATAAGGAATGCGGAACTGGAATTTGGGGAGTATAATGTCTACAGAAAGGATAGACAGGATAGGAAGGGAGGAGGGGTTATGCTATTAGTTAAGAAACACATAAAATCCAAGGAAGTGAAGCCAGTCAACATCGCTGGACAGTGCAGTGTTGATTCAGTTTGGTGTGACATAAGCATTGGGAGATCAAAATTGAGAGTAGGAGTGTGCTATAGGCCTAATGACTCTGATGAGTATAATAAGAAACTGTACAGGGAAATAGAGTGGGCCAGTAAATCAGAGAGTCTTATAATGGGAGATTTTAATTTTCCAAATATTGATTGGAATTTGTGGATTGGTCACTCACACACTAGCAAGGCTTTTGTGGATTTATTGGATGATTGTTTTCTACATCAGCATGTTCGGGAGGAAACTAGAGGGAGTAATACTCTTGATTTGATTATCAGTAATTATTCTTCATCCATTAAGAATCTGCAGATAAAGGAACCACTAGGTGGCAGTGATCACAGTGTGCTGAAGTGGGATTTACTCAAAGAGGTAACTACCATCAGGGGTAAAGGGAAGGGTTTTTGCTTTCGTAAAGGCGACTATGATGGTCTGAGACTGTATTTAAATTCTATACAGTGGGACCAACTGATGATGTTACCAACAGCAAATTCAAAATGGGAAGCATTCAAAGAACTTATCTTGGAAGCTACTAGGCTTTACATACCAACTAAGAAATATTGTTCAAGGTTTAGGCCTAAATGGATGTCAGGTGAACTAATGAGACATATGGCAGAGAAGAAAAATCCATGGGATGTATATAAATTAACATGTGAAACAGAAGCCTATGATAGATATAAGTTGATCTGTAACCAAGTTACAAAAAGGAGGTTATGCAGGCGAAGGCAGATTACGAGAAATCTTTGGCAAAGGATGTAAAGAAAAACAGCAAAGAGTTCTTTTCTTATGCATACTCTAGAAGGAAGGGGATGAATTAGATTGGTCCACTTGATATTGATGGTTCAACTGTTGATGATCCTGTTCAGTTAGCTAACAAACTAAATAAATATTTTGCATCAACATTCACACATGAGGAGTTATTCAGTGAGGGGAATGCCAGGGGTGTATTCAACTCTATCAGTAAGCTAGATGATCTTGTAATAACTGAGAGTAAAGTGGAGGAGAAATTGTTGAAGATAAACACAAAAAAGGCACCTGGGGTGGATGGGATCTATCCAGTTATATTAAAGGAGGCAGCAAAGGAAGTAAGCAAACATTTAGCCATAATTATGAGAGCTTCCTTGGACTCAGAGGAGGTACCCATAGATTGATAGATTGGAGATGTGCAAATGTGACCCCAATTCACAAAGGAGGATCAAAGGCTGACACAAGTAATTATAGACCTGTGAGTTTAACTTCTGTTCCAGGAAAATTAATGGTGGCACTGGTTAAAGAAGCACTGCAGGATCATCTAGACAAGACTTCAGTTATAGCTTGGACACAGCATAGTTTTGTTAAGGGAAAGTTTGCCTTACCAATCTGATTGGATACTATGATGCAATCACAAAAGAACTGGATGCAGGGAATAACTTCGATATTATATATTTGGATCTTAGAAAGGCTTTGATACTGTTGCACAATCAAGACTGCTGCACAAATTGGAGCAATGTGGCATTGGAGGCAAATTGCTGGTATGAATAAAGGAGTGGTTGAGAGGGAGAAGACAGAAAGGGGTAATCAATGGACACTGCTCATCGTGGACTAATGTTATTAGTGGCGTCCCTCGGGGTTCAGTTTTGGGTCCATTATTGTTTTCTGTATTCATAAATGATATTGATGATGGTATATCAAGCTTAATGTCCAAGTTTGCAGACGATACAAAGGTTGGCAGGGTTGTTAAGAATACTACTTACGCTATGCTGCTGCAACAGGATCTGGAAAGGTTGAGCAGATGGGCTGAGAGGTGGCAAATGAAGTTTAACATTGACAAATGTAAAGTACTAAATATGGGAAACAGCAACCCCTGAGCAATGTATCAACTCTATGGTACTACACTGACAGTGGTAGAGAATGAAAAGGACCTGGAGGTAATTGTGCAGGCAGATATAAAGTTCTCTGAGCAGTGCAGACGGGCTGCAAGAGTAGCTCATAGTGTCTTGTCAATGATATACAGGAATTTTTCTAGCAGGGATAAGGAGGTGATTATTCTCTTGTATAAGGCAATTGTCAGGCCATACCTTGAGTATTGTAACAGGTCTGGCGGCCTCATTTCTAGAAGGATGTAGAGCCGCTGGAACGAGTACGGAGAAGGGCAACAAGATTAGTGAATGAACAAAGGGTTGCTCTTACGAAGAAAGGCTTAAGTTTTGTAAATTACAGTGTCTGGAGACTAGGCACCAGCGAGGTGATCTGATACAGGTGTATAAAACCTTGAATGGTTTGAGCATGCTCAATGCCGATGGGATTCTTCCCATTGCTCAGAATAATCACATGAGAGGGCATAAATTCAGATTGAGGAAAGACAGATGTAGGATAGATGTGCGGAAATTTGCCTTTAGCTAGCGGGTAGTTGGTTGGGGGAACAGACTTCCATCCCTTGTTGTGGAAGTTGATAGCCTAAATAAATTAAAGCTCAGCTGGACAGATATTTCGAACGAACGGGGGGATGAAGTGGAAGTGTTTTTTTGGCTGATGCTGCATAAGCTTGCTTTCTTGCATCATATGCCTCTGCTAATGCTAATGAATTATGCCTTGTGTATTTGGTCTTTAAATACAGTAGTTTATTATATACATGTACAAATTTTTCCCATTCATGTAGTGATCATATGAGATACAATAATCTATTAGTTATACTTTATAAATTTTTATTTATTCCTCCAGATTTTAGATGCAACATTTGATGATCTTCAGCACCTTGCTGTAGCAAAAATGCCTCCTAGTTGGAGTAAGTTTCCTTTTAATATTTTTGATAACAAATTTATTGATAACAAGCAGTTTTTAGCTTGCTTAGTTTGCAAGTCAATTATTTATTTAAGTGTAATTTAATTTATTTAAGTGTAATTACCTTAATCCACAATGTAATTCAGGGATAGTTTTTTGTTTTAATATTACATTCTTGACTTAAAAATATGTGGGTCTTTTCCATTCATGGTTTGGTCATTTATAGGAATTTCTTTTGAAATCGATTGTGGGATGAGTGCCTGATAATTTGCATAATCTAATCCTACTTTTCTTAGACCTTTAACCTTACAGTTTTTGGTGTGCTGACTACAGACTATGTGCACATTGAAGCCACCACACAGAAGAATATGAAGAACATGTGCCATTTAATATAGAAATAATTATTTTTCTATAATCAGCATAGAAAATATTTATTCCACTTGATAATTCCACTGCAGTGTAGTTTGCATTACAGTGGAATTAATTAACTAGGAACAATATGCCTAATTTCTGGATCGCTGTGGAATTCTATCGCGAGACCAGTGTGTGTGTGTGGTTGTGGGAAGGGGGGGTCTGTAATGTATCCCATTTGAATTTGCTTTACATTATGTGAATTTCTGCTCTCACTGAAGACCAAGGCTAAGTACACAACTTTAAGGTTCAATTTATAGAAAAATACCATTATTCACTTTTCTGCTTAAGTTACTAATATCTTTTTAAATTTTATGGCATCATAATATCACTGAAATCAGTTTTATGGATTTCAACTACTGCATTAAAATGTCTCACTGTAGTCCTATATCATATCACGTTTCAGTTTAGTGACTTGACAGTACAAGGTTGTTGGGGAGACATTGCAACCCTCGTTTTCTGTCTTTAGCATTAGCATTGGCATATGATGCAAGAAAGCAAGATTATACAGCATCAGCCAAAAAAAAAAAAAAACTTCCAAAAGTTTACCCAGTTCCTCCTTGAATCTATTCAAGCTATCAATTTCCACAACAACAGATGAAAATTTGTTCCAGCAATCAACTACTCGCTGGCTAAAGGCAAACTTCCGCACATCTATTCTGCAACTGTCTTTCCTCAGTTTGAATTTATGCCCCCTCAAGTGCATATTCTGAGCAAGAGGAAGAATCCCATCAGCATTGAGCTTGCTCAAACCATTCAAAGCCTTATAGACCTCAATCAGATCACCTCGCAGGTGCATAGTCTCCAGAAGCTGCAATTTGCAGAACTTAAGCCTTTGTTTCCCTCACCAATCTCATTGCCCTTCTCTGTACTCATTCCAGCAGCTCTACATCCTTCCTAAATTTAGGCCTCCAGACCTGTATGCAGTACCCAAGGTGTGGCTTGACCATTGCCTTATACAGTGGTATAATTACCTCCTTATACCTGCTAGCAAAGTTCCTGTATATCATTGACAATACCCCATGAGCTGCTCTGAAAACTTGATATCTGACTGCACAATTACCCCCAGGTCTTTTTCATTCCCCACTCCCCCTGAGTGTAGTAATGTATAATTGGTACATTACTCTAGGGTTACTACTACCACCCATGTGCAGTACTTTGTATTTGTCAATGTTCAACTTCAGTCACTACCTCTCAGCCTATCAGCCCAACTTTTCTAGATCCTGAAAACAACAATGGTCCCAATGCCGAACCATGGGGGACTCCACTAATAACATTAGTCCACGAAGAGCAGTGTCCATTGGTTATCGCCCTGGCTTCTCCCATTCAACCATCCCTGAATGAAAAAGACCCCCAGGTCTTTTTCATTCTCCACTCCCCTGAGTATAGTAATGTACAATTGGTACATTACTCTAGGATTGCTACTACTACTACTACCATCCATGTGCAGTATTTTTGTATTTGTCAATGTACAACTTCAGTCACTACCTCTCATCCTATCAGCCCAACTTTTCTAGATCCTGAAAACAACAATGGTCCCAACGCTGAACCATGGGGGACTCCACTAATAACATTAGTCCACGAAGAACAGTGTCCATTGATTATCGCCCTGTCTTCTCCCACTCAACCATCCCTTTATCCATTGTAGCAACTTTCCCTTAATGCCATACTGAAAATTGGAGCAGCATGGCATTTTTTTATGTGCAACAGTATCAAAAGCTTTCCTGAAATCCAAGTATATATGTATCAAAATGATTTTTTGCATCTTGTTCTTTTGTGACCACATCATAATATCCAGTCAAATTGGTCAGACAAGATTTCCCCTTAACAAACCCATGCTGTGTCTGAACTATAACTGCAGCCTTGTCTAGATGATCCTGCATTGCTTCTTTAACCAGTGATTCCATTATTTTCCCTGGAATGGAAGTTAAACTGACATGTCTGTAATTACTCGTATCACCCTTTGTTCCCCCTTCTTGAATTAAGGATACATTTACACATCTCCAGTCCGTGGAGACCTCCCCATATCCAAGGAAGCTCTCATAATTATGGCTAAGAGTTTGCTTACTTCCTTTGCCTTGCTTAATATAACTGGATAGGTCCTTCCAGCCCTAGTGACTTTCTTGTGTTTAACTTCAACAATTTCTCCTCCACTTTGCTCTCAGATGTTATAAAATCATTTAGCTCTCTGTTAGAATTTGAAAAACTTCTGGCCTCCACTACGCTACAGAATTGATCATGTGCAATTGAGATTCAAAATACTTATTCAGCTACGTGAGCAGGATCATCAACATTCAAACTATCGATATAATGTGGACCAATCTGATTCAACCCCTACCTTCTTGAGTTTACATAAATAAAGAAGTCTTTGCTTTTTTTATTGGCATTCTTTGCCAGAGACTTCTCATAATCTTCTTTAGCTTGCCTAACCTTTTTTGTGACTTGATTACTGACTAGCTTATACCTACCATAGGTTTCTGTGTTGCCTGATGATTTATATGCATCCCACATATTTTTCTTCTCTGCCACAAGTCTCATTAATTCATCTGACATCCATTTAGGCCTAAACCTTGAACAGTATTTCTTAGTTGGTATGAAAAGCCTAGTAGCTTCCAACATTATCTCCTTCAATGCTTCCCATTTAGAATTTGCTGTTGCTAACATCATTAGTTGGACCCACTATATAGAATTTAAAAACTGTCTGAGTCCACCACAGTCACCTTTATGAAAGTAAAAGCCCTTCCCTTTATCCCTGACGATAGTTACATCTTTAAGTAAATTCCAGTGTAACAGAGTAGATCTATGTATAAGAGTTGATAGAGCCAGGGAACTAGATATTATTCATGGGTCTTTTTATAACATCATCTATGACATATTGCAGTATAGTTGAAACCCAGTTCTGTGTAAACTGGGTTTCCAAGTGGCACTGTGATGAACAGAAACTTTTGCAGTTGAGATATGACAGCAACACCTAGCACAATATGAACAGGAAGGAAATATCTTCTTGGATTGCATAATAGCTATGGATGTGACATTTTGCAGGTATTTTGCTTTGAACCAGTTAAATCAATTGACACAATACACAGTAGGAAGATTATGGTTCCCTACTGTTCTTGAACTCATAGGGACTGCTTTTCTGCTGTTACGTGCATAGAGGTGAAACGGTCATATCACACAATTATGCATAAATCCTTAAACTAGTTCTATGGCATGCCATCAAAAATGAGAGACCAGACATATGATAATATAATTATTTTACAAAACGTGCTACTAAATACAACTCAACACACTATGATTACTATTTCAAACTATGCTAGAAAGTGATTGATCATCTTCAGTTCAGTACAGATCATTTTTCAGCATGTACTGAAAGATGATCTGCCAGGATATCGATTCCACATGGATGATGTGAAAGAAGCTGTGAAACTGTTGCCAGTGCCAACCAGAAGACATGAGCAGTTATAAAAAATATAGTATGCAGATGGACTTATGTATCTGTGGTGGTGATTTTTTTGAAAAATAAATTATTAAAGTAAAATTAATACGTATTAATTCTACTTTAAAGGAAAATTTGGATAAATAAAAATATTCAAATTTTCCACTCCAAATATGAGTAGCCCCCTTTACCATCTGCAGTCTGTGTTCATTAGCATTTGGTTTTTTAATGTTTTGTATAAATGCAGGTAGAAAAAAATTAAAACATCTGATTGCTTTAAGTTTTATCAAGTAATAGCATAACAATTCAGCATCTATAAAACTATCCTATCTCTGCTAGAGTTGGTTAATAGAAATACATTTTCAGTTAAATAAAAGCCTATTTTAGTTATAATTTAAATTCTCTTGCTACGATATTCATCTACTTTAGTAGTTTTTTTTTAATGTTTTGTTTTATATAAAATTCACATTAAATTGCATATAATTTAATATAATAAATGACATACTTTTGTGTTATGATTTAATTATAAATATTTACTGATATGTCTCATTTTATTGCCAGAGCCACTTGTAGTAAGAAGTATTAGAGATCATATGAATTTAAACAATTCGGAGCAATTATGCAGGTAAATTTTGGAACATGTTTGTAGTTTAAATTAATATTTCTGTATAATTTGTATCCCTGAAAATTTTCATAAGGGTCAGAAAAAAAAATACAAAACAAATTAAACAAACTATCGGTAATGAGATACTTGATGAGTGGGTTCACAGCACTTCCAGAGAGTGTTACAGGTCTGATTGTCATAAATCAAGTTTTTCTTTGTTCATAGGAAGGAGGTGCTCTTGGAGGGTAGCAGTGGGACGGGGTGGGGGGGGAGTTTGAAAACCACTGTACGAAGCATTAACAAAACAGCAGAATGCTGTTATGTAGAGATTCTACCAAAACTAAAAATAAGGGGGGAAAAATTATTCTTTGACATGTAAAAATACAAAAATTACCATATTGCTTCAATATATGAAAACTTGATCTGTGTTGTAAAACAGATGTTACTTATGCAGCAAATATTTGAAGTGGAACTAATGTATCAATATATTAAAATTTAAGGATCCAATGCAATCCTGGTATACCATGCCTTATTATTTCAGACTTTCAGATATAACATAAGTGTGATCATGTTCCCCAAAAGGGATATAAATAAATACAGGTTATGGCAAAAAATGAATTTCAGAGTAGACACTGGCTGTGTTCCCCCAAAGTCTGATGAATAATTTCCTCCATTCTTTCATTCCCCACCATGCATTAGCAGAGGCATATGATGCAAGAAAGCAAGCTTATACAGCATCAGAACAAAAAAAAAAAAAAAAAAGACTAAGAAGAAAAAAATATATATATCCCATTTCACTCATTCATTCACTCCAAAAGTTTGTCCACTTCTTCCTTGAATGTATTTAAGCTATCAACTTCCACAATGACAGATGGAAGTTTATTCCAGCAATCAACTACCCACTGACTAAAGGCAAATTTTCACACATCTATTCTTCAATTGTCTTTCCTCAATTTCAGCCCCCTCAGGTTTGTAATCTGAGCAAGAGGAAGAATCCCACTAGCATTGAGCCTGCTCAAACAATTCAAGGCCTTATACACTTCAATCAGATTACCTCGCAGGTGCCTAGTCTCCAGTATCTACAATTTGCAGAACTTAAGCCTTTCTTGGTAAGAGCACCCTTTTGTTCCCCTCACCAGTCTTGCTACCCTTCTCTGCAGTGGTGAGCTGTGAATATTTTAACAATGGACTTGCATACAGTTTTGCCGACTTTTTAATTGAAAATTCTTTAGACGCACCACAGGCAGTTTTCACGTGGGAGTAACTGCATCTGTGGATTGACAAAAATCATCACGTAAATGCGACACGAAATGATTCCTCACCATTGTACCACCCATACCAGGCACGAGCTACGTGGTGCACCGACACATGATGCAATCAATACCCCTACAGCACGGCCATGGTGTAACATGCACACATGTCGCATTTACGTTTTAAATCGCTATATCTCAGCTTCTAGCAGTCCGATTTTAAAAACCAAAATATTTCTTTCATCATTCTCTATCGTATTTCATAAAAAATTGACGGAAAAAAATTTATAATTCAACATGCCGAAGACTAAACATTTCAAAAGATTCTAAAAAACTTTCACTTAACTTCCACAATGCATGCTCGGCACACAATTTTTTTTTATTCTTTTGTTTACAGCTAGCGAAATGCAATTTTTTCATGATAAAATTTTAATATTGCAAATAAAAAATAACAAAATATTTTCCATAACAAAAAACTATCACAAAATATTTAAAATATAAAAACAAATATTACATAAAAAAACAAACTATTCTACTTTTTCATGTTTTTTTGTTTTTTTTGGTAGTAGTAGTTGGCGCATCGGCTTCTGTGGCCATAATGCACCTCCCAAGGTTTTTGCAGTACTCTGATCCAAGCCCGAGGCAGGATTCGAACCCGCAACCTTTGGGTTGCTAGGTAGGCACTTTACCCACCCAGCTAGCCCGGTCGGCACTTTTTCATGTAATCACAGATAACATGAAAAAAATTATTACACAAATATTCAAGAAAAATTTATTCTAAAAACTGCCATATAGAATGTACTTCTCTATTAATATTTTTTTGTCAATCTTCTGCTTTGCTCAGTAGCTGAGTGATGATTACAGAGGAATGATATTACATAACGATCTGGATCAAATTAAAGCAGTGGTTTTCCATTTAGATTCATGGTCATCGTATCTGCAATGTGTTTAATTGTCAAATATGTTATTTTTATTGTTACAGTATTAAATTTCTTTCAATTCCTCATTGTCAATGATATCATTATTTTTTTCTTTAATTTAAAATTACTCTGTTGCATTAATAACCTATCCTTTAAGGATAAAACAATGCAGTTTAATAACTTGTTACAAGGTGACAAAGGATGCAAAGAAAAACAACAAAGAGTTCTTTACCTATGTAAACTCTAGAAGGAAAGGGATGAATCAGTTTGGTCCACTGGATATTGATGGTTCAACTGTTGATGATCCTGCTCAGGTGGCTAACAAACTAAATGAGTATTTTGCATCTACATTCACCCATGAGGAGTTATTCAGAAAGGGGAATGCCAGAGGTGAGTTAAACTCTGGCAGTGAGCTAGATGATTTTGTAATAACTGAGAGGAAAGTGGAGGAGAAATTGTTGAAGATAAACATAAAAAAGGCACCCGAGGTGGATGGGATCTATCCAGTTATATTAAAGGAGGCAGCAAAGGAAGTAAGCAAAGCCTTAGCTATAATTATGAGAGCTTCTTTGAACTCAGGGGAAGTACCCATGGACTGGAGATGTGCAAATGTGACCCCAATTCACAAAGGAGGATCAAAGGGCGACACAAGTAATTATAGACCTGTTAGTTTAACTTCTATTCCAGGAAAATTAATGGAGGCACTGGTTAAAGAAGCACTGCAGGATCATCTTGACAAGACTTTAGTTATAGCTCGGACACAGCATGGTTTTGTTAAGGGAAAGTCTTGCCTGACCAATTTGATTGGATACTATGATGTGGTCACAAAGGAACTGGATGCAGGGAATAACTTTGATATATATTTGGATCTTAGAAAGGCCTTTGATACTGTTGCACATGGAAGACTGCTCTACAAATTTGAGCAGTGTGGCATTGGAGGCAAATTGTTGCTATGGATAAAGGGATGGTTTGAGGGGGAGAAGACAGAGAGTGGTAATCAATGAACACTGCTCATCGTGGACTAATGTTATTAGTGGAGTCCCTCGTGTTTCAGTTTTGGGTCCATTGTTGTTTTCTGTATTTATAAATGATATTGATGAGGGTATATCAAGTTTAATATCCAAGTTTGCAGACGATACAAAGGTTGGCAGGGTTGTTAAGGACACTAATGACAGTACGCTGCTGCAACAGGATCTATAAAAGTTGAGTAGATGGGCTGAGAGAAGTTTAATGTTGACAAATGTAAAGTACTGCATATGGGAAGCAGTAACCCCAGAGTGATGTATCAACTCTGTGGTACTACACTGACAGTGGTAGAGAACGAAAAGGACCTGGGAGTAATTGTGCAGGCAGATATGAAGTTTTCTGAGGAGTGCACACGGTCTGCAAGAGTAGCTCATAGTGTTTTGTCAGTGATATACAGGAATTTTTCTAACAGGGATAAGGAGGTGATTATCCCCTTGTATAAGGCAATGGTCAGGCCACACCTTGAGTACAGTAATACCCCGACTTACGCTACCCCGACTTACGCGAACTCGGAGTTACGCGGTTCTTGATTTTTTCGTTTGGCAACGCTGCCGCCCACTATCTTCAAGGTCGTTTTTCATATGTTATCGATATCCGGTGCGACGGCGGAGATTGAGAGCGAAAGATGAACAAAATTCAACTTTGCTGCTTTTATGTTTTTTATATCAGTGAAGGGGAAACACATTTCACCATAATAACGTAAAAACCAACACAATTCCAGCTATCGGTATAATCGCAAATGCAATTAGATCGAGTTTACTACCAGTTTATGACAGATTTCACTAGCAGAAACGCAACTGGATTTTTATTGTTTTATGGTAGTAACCCCTAGAAATGTGAGGTGTTAATAGTGTATCTCTGCCTTTATGGTGTTGTTTATTCAGTTGCTACATGCGAGCAGCTTTGTTTATGCGTATCAAGCGTGCTCCTCGTTTTGTAATTGTGCTTTATTCCCTAAAAATTAGTAAAATTAAAAGGTGTGAAAAGGAAGCGTCCTGGTGAAGACACTGCAGATTCAGAGAGAAAAAGAAAAGCAATTATCGATAAACAGAGGCGGACTGGATCAAAAATTCTTACCCGGGAAAATTTATAGTGGCCTCACACTATGGTTTATGGCCAAAATCACACTGGCCCACCGGGGTTTCCCCGGTAAGGCTTATGGCCAGTCCGCCTCTGTCGATAGAGAAAAAATATGAAATTGTGAAACGCTTTGAGCGAAATGAAAGACCATGTGATATTGCACGTGCTACAGGCCTAAATGAAGCAACGGCGAAAAGCACATGACAATTGCAAACTTGACAGGTTGAAAATTGAAAAGATCTCAATTGTAAAGGGCTTAAAAATTTTAGAAAACATAGACTCCAACGAAGAACGCGTTATAGCTACAAAGCAAGGAATAAAAAAATTATTAGCTTGCTACGAAGAAATTCTGCGTGAAAAAAAGGAACGCGCTGTGTCGTCAGACGAATTTGTTAGATTTTATGAAGCCATCGACATCGAAATAACTTTTTAATACTGTACATATTTTATATTAATATGTATAAAGAACTGCAATTTTATTAATATTTTTCTTCTAAACTAGTGTTTGTGTTAGTGCTTGGTCCCAATTAAGCAAAATTTATATGTATTTATATGTAAGTTGTACCCCGACTTACGCGAATTCGACTTACGCGATTTTCGTCGGACCCACCTATCGCGTAACTTCGGGGTATTACTGTACTGTATACAGGTCTGGAGGCATCATTTTAAGAAGGATGTAGAGTTGTTGGAATGAGTATAGAGAAAGGCAACAAGATTAGTGAATGGAAAAAGGGTTGCTCTTACGAAGAAAGGCTTAAATTTTGCAAATTACAGTGTCTCAAGACTAGGCACCTGCGATGTGATCTGATTGAGGTGTATAAATCCTTGAATGGTTTGAACGTGCTCAATGCTGATGGGATTCTTCCTCTTGCTCAGAATAATCACGTGAGAGGGCATAAATTAAAATTGAGGAAAGACAGTTGTAGGATAGATGTACGGAAGTTTGCCTTTAGCCAGCGGGGGTTAGTTGGTTGGTGGAACAGACTTCCATCCTTTGTTGTGGAAGTTGATAGCCTAAATAAATTTAAGGCTCATTTGGAACGAACGGAGGGTGAAATGGGAGTGAGTGTGGTTTTTTTTTGGCTGATGCTGCATAAGCTTGCTTTTTCGCATCATATGCCTCTACTTATGCTAAAGGTAATTTTTTAAATGTGTTCTTACTTTTGATTTTTACTTTCAAATGTGTCCTTACTTTTGATTTGATTTCTTTCAACTTCAACATGCTCTCAATTTTAGCTTCAGAATTTTTCAAATTATCAATAGCATTGATAGTTTGAATAATTAATTTATCTGCTTTTACTATAGTGATACTGTGACTTTGTTAAGCTTCTGAAAGGTAAGAGAGCTCCTGCAGGATGTCAGTCGTTAGTTCTAAATCCTTAAGAAATTCGAAATTTAAAAGTCGGTTTAATAATCCTGAATATTTAACTTCTGATTCAAAATGTTTTCACAAAGCAGGATAATTCCTCCAAACTACAATTGCCATCCACAAGCTAAAAGCTACACATCGTGGCCCGAACACACAACCAATCTTTATAATTTCCACATCAAGTTCTTTAGCAATCATCCTAAAATTGCACTGGTTTTTTGGAGAGTGGTGGTATAATGCATACAGTTCATCTAGAAATATTTCAAAACGATTCACTTCTTTTATATTTTTTATAGAATCATCTAATGCTAATTTCAAACGATGAGCCAGGCTAGTAAAAGTCTGTAAAAGTCTGGTTAAAACACCTGACTTTTTTCCCAGCATTACACTAGCGCCATCGGAACAAAATCCAGTAAGATTTTCTTTTAAATATTTTTTGGAAAAACCATAGCTATTTAGAGCTGTAATTATGCTAGAAATGTATGCTTTCAGCAGTTGTCTGTTCTAGTTCAATAAGATCCATAAAAATCATACATGGCTCAGCAAGTTCAACACATAGGTAAAGGATTAAGACACTTTGTTCAGATAATGTTGTTGATTCATCGATTATTATGTGATTTTGGAATTCTTTTTTATTATTTTAGTAAAGATTTCCTTTTTTACTTCTTTTGAAATATGTTCGGTGATTCTAATGCCCGAAAATATTGAATGCAACAAAACTCCTGTATCAACAACACCATTTTTACTCCGTAATTCCAATTCAGCTGGTAAGTCAGATATTGGCCGATTTCTTTTTATGAGACTGTACACTGAATTAAAAATTTTGGCAGTTGTTTGAATTTTTTTATTATTCAGTTTTTTGATGACATTTGGAATTACATGCCTTTGTGATTCTTTGTTTGGTTTAAGAATTTTTTATGTGCTGCTAACTCATCGTGAATGGATAGTTTTTTGCTTAAAGATGCCTGTCTACTATTTTTATTCTTTCCATTCAGCTCTAACTTAATTTCCATCCATTCTTTTGAACCACGACAATGTTTTTCTTGTTGAACACCTAAGTTTTTATATTTAGCACAAACAGAACAACCTAATTTTCCAGTTTGGATGTATAACCATTTGTACTGAGTTTAAAAAATGCTTGTTTCTCATTCCAGCAATCAGGTAGTTGCTGTTCCTCTTCATAACTAACACATTAATCATTTATAAATTTATAATATCCTCATTATCAGTTTTTGTATTCGCAGAATTATTTGACGAAATAACTTCATTACGAACATCAATTTTCTCCATTACACTGACAGAATCCGTGGAAGCAGATTTCTTTGTTTTTGTCTTTTCCAAAAAAAAATTAATAAAATTGGACTGTCTTTTCATGGCTAATAAATTTAAAAAACTGCTTTAAAAATTATATTTAAAAATTTATATTAAAAATTATAAAAAAACTAAAAATTATATAAAAAATTATAGATTTTAATAAATACTTGAATAAATAAGGCACAGAAACTCAACTGATTACTTTCTCTGTGGTACCTACCCTCACACACAAATCAGTTTATCTCATTTGCACACTTATCCCTGCCACGTGGCCTACGACAACCATTCAGATAGATTACATGAAACACGGCATGTTGAGTGACATCTCACAGTGCTGTCTGTTCACAAATGGAAGATACTCACTCACTAGGCAATCCTATGCCTGTGGCAAAAATAATATGAATACGCCCTTGTTATGTGTAGATTGTCAGTCTTTATGAATTTATAAAAATTACTATTGCAGCGATCTATGATTTGCATATATTTATTAATAAATTAATTTAAATAATACAATGAATATAACAAAACAAAATATCAAAAAAAAAAAGAAACTTACAAATATTCATTTTTATCTACAGAGACTTTATTTCTATATAAACTACAAAGAAATAAAAAAATCGAAAAAAATCAGATATCATAGATAGTTTACTTTTATATATCTAGAATGAAATCAAGAAACAAAATATTGCAAAATATAATATGGAATACTTATAACATTAACTAAAAATATGCAATGAAGATGTATTATTTTAACTGAATTTTTCTCTCTTTTGCCGAAGCAAAACATCAATAATTTTATCATAGTTTGTTTTGTGCAACATGATTTTCACTGGATATAATTGATATGTTGGTTAGTCATTCTTGTCTAGTTGTTGATATAAGGTGATTTTTAATCAATTTAAGTTTACCAAAGGACCTTTCACAAGAAGCTACTGTTACAGGCAGGTTAAGAAAAAATCGTAACGCTATTTCTATGTTTGGATACGATTCCATTAGACAAATACCCATGAATGATTCTGAGAAATTTAAAAGGGTTGCAGATTTTATATCCCACAGAATTGATAAAACATGATTTTTGAAACTTTCAATTTCTGTTGAAATATCTGACACATTTAAATCTTTGTTGTATTTTAATGCAAGGTCAGAAGTAGCCTTCTGCAAGTCAGCTATATTAATTAATGTGAGTGAAGTTTGAAATAGAAAATCAAAATCTGAAGAAATAGTATTCAGTTTTTCAAATCTAGTTCTTAAATGTTCTTGTTTATACTCCAGCATGAACACCATGTCAGTGGAGTTTACAATAAATCAATCAATACAAATGTTAATCGTATTTAGCAGCCACGTGCTTGAACCCTGGTCCACTCAAAGAGCATGTGCTACTACACTCGCACTCCTGACCATTCGGCTGCGTCAGGCCTCATAAGTCATTGATATGAACATCCAAAATGTATTTAATTTCAATACAAAATTGTTGTCTGACAGATAAAGTGAAATCATCGGCAAATTTGTAGTGTCAATTTTTTTTTTTTTTTTTTTTTTTTTTTTTCTGGAACGTAGCTGGTATACCCATTTTTTCTGCTCTGGTAACAACATATCAGAAAATAATTTGAAATTCATTTTCATGTATTTCTTGGAGATTTTTTTATCAATCCACTTATTAGTTGTTAAGAGTTACACTGATGAGCCAAAACATTATGACCACTTACCTAATATGTTGGTGCTCCAAGTGCAGCCAAAACTGCTTGTACCCGGCGAGGCATGGACACTACAGGATTTTTAAATGTGTCTTGTGGTATCTGGTACCAACACGTAACCAGCAGATCCTTTAACTCCTGTAAGGTCTGTGGTTGACACGCTGCAGTTCAGAGTTGCTGTTCCAACACAAACCACAAATGCTCAATGGGATTGATGTCTGGGGAATTTGGAGGCCAGGGCAATACCTGGAAGTCTTCCTCATGTTCTGCAAACCAGTCTTGAACAATCCGGGTGGTGTGGCATGGCACATTATCCTGCTGAAAGATGGCATCGCCAAAGGGAAGACCATTGCCATGAAAGGGTGTACCCGATCAGCAATGATGTTTAGGTAGGTGGTAGCCGACCGGGCTAGTCGGGTGGCTAAAGTACCTGCCTGGCAACCCAAAGGTCGTGGGTTCAAATCCCGCCTCGGGCTTGGATCAGAGTAGTGCAAAAAACTTTGGGAGGTGCATTATGGCCACAGAAGTCGATGTGCCAACATCTAACAAAGAAAAAAAAATAGGTAGGTGGTAGATGTCAGAGTGTCCGCCACATGGATGACTGGACGCAGGGTATCCCAGCAGAACATCGCCCAAAGCACGACACTCCCGCCACTGGCTTGTTTTCGTCCCACAGTGCATTCAGGCGCCATCACTTCTCCAGGTAAATGATGCACATGTACCTGGCCGCCCATGTGGTGCAACAGGAAATGTGATTTGTCGGACCAGACTACCTTCTTCCAATCACTCAAGGTCCGGTTTCGATGCTCGCATGCCCATTGTAGGCACTGTCGCCAGTGAACCGTGGTTAGCTTGGGCACTTGGAGCAGCCTCTGGCTACACAGCCCCATTTTGAGCAGGATTCAATGTACTGTGTGTTGTGACACATTACTCCTGTCACCAGCATACCAGTTACCAGAGAGTTGTGCCACAGTAACCCTTCTGTTGTCACGTACCATCTGGGAGAGCCTTCGCTCACCTCGAGCATCGATGAGCCATTTCCCTCCTCAGATCACTTTTGGTAGGTACTAACCATGGCTGACCATAAGCATTCCACCAGCCGTGCCGTTTCGGATATGCTCTGACCCAGTTGTCTGGCCATTGTCAAACTTGCTTAAATCTGCTGCCTTTCTCATCTGAAGAATAAGAGCAACACTGATTAATGGAGCTTAGTATCAGGTGTTTTTTTATACCATGTCCTGACCTGTGCACGTTCCATGGTTCACCTGTAGTTGCTTCGATTTGCATAATTGCTGGTCATAATGTTTTGGATCATCGTGTATGTATGCAAAGCTTTTTAACTTCCAATGCTTTATTTACATATTCAATATTATTAAGATATAGCCAATCTGCATAAAAATGGATAGCCTGTTTTTACAAACAGACTGAGCAATACTGGTAGTTTCCACATTTGCAGACATATCTTCAATATTAATTAAGACTTCGTGAACTTTTGTTTTATGTAAGAACAAAATTTTATAGCTCGTTCTTTGGACGACGATCTTGTCTTTATGTCCTTTTAGTGAAATCTTCAAAGTATTCATTAAAATTTCTCAGCAACTAGCGGAACCAGAAAAAAAAGTAAATATTCTTTGAGCAATGTCAAAAAAGATCATTCAAGGTATTATTGACTGCATGTATACCAGCTAAATTAAGACTCTGTGCCAAGCACAGTACATGCTTGGCAGCACCTCCGTAGCCAGGTGGGAAGGAGCAGCAGTGCATAGCACGCGCTTCTTGATTAGACCGGGGTTCGAGCCGCGTCACCACCAAATACGGAGGATGCGGAAAGGTCAGGGAATGACCACCGCATATCCTGGAGCAATATGGCCTTAGTTGCTAATGCTCCTAAAAATCAAATAACAATAACAAATAACATGCTTGGCACAGTCTTACCTTTCAAACAAACCTTTTAAATTCTTTTCTTTCTTTCTTTTTTTTTTTTTTTTTTTTAATTATTGCCTGTACGGCATTATATTTTGGAACATTTCCTTCACAGTGAAGGCATCGATGCAGTTTCAAAATTCACCAACATTTCATATTCGGAAAGTTTATTTAATATCTCAGTTGCCTCATTTCTACCCCCCCCCCCCGACATCGCTACTGTCACTAGTTCTTTGAATACTGTCCAAACTGTCAGAATCACTCGGATATTCAGCTACTGTGACCATGTAAACTTAGGCAGGAGAAATTTACTGGAAGGCGTGGAGCACTCACTTCTCCGAAAACAGATGATTGCTTGCTGGAGTAAAAGAGAAACCACAACACAGGTTGTGGTTTCGGGAATACACCTTAATCTTCTGACTGGCTATGGATAGCATATTGACTAGTGCAACTTCTCTGTATGTAGGATAGGTAACTGCATAGGTTTTATGGGCACCACTAATATTGTCGAATGATAATCCCTTTAATCCTCAATTCACACTTTCTAACTGCTTAAAGGCAAGAGGTGGGAATAATGTGAACAAAGTTAAGTCTCTCATAATCCTTTCATTATATGGAAATTTTCTTCATTCTACAGCAACTATTTTAAACATAATTACCAAGAGAAATTCAAAAAAATTTGCTACAAAGAAGTTCATTAAATGGAGATCAGACGGTAATTAAATCAAAAGTGAATATATGAAAGGGTACATTCATACCAAATTGGGTTACCCTTCATCTCAGAGATCACAGAGCACTGCACTGCTGTAGACTGGTGCTTGATTGGTTGCTTGAAATGGTAAGATATGTTGCAGTTGTGGACAACTGCAACATGTCCTTTCCATCAATTCATTCAATTTCAGAAGGTTATACAAGGAACCCTGATGCCTTCATATAAATTTTCCCTTGCAGACTGGCCTTCATCAGCTGCGACATTGCTTGCAATTGGTTAAGGTAACCATTGAAAGAGGGTGGGTTTTTCTTGCTTTGACAAAGATATCAGCAAACTCGTTTTGCAAAAATGGCAGCTTCAGTCTTAGATGCATTTGTACTTCTTCTGGTACCAACCTGTGCAGTTTTATCTCTTGCACTCAATTCATCTCAGTCTACTCATTGAAACTTTTGGAAGTAGCCCCTGGCAACACACACTCCCTGGAGTTATCCTTCATCTATTATGTGTGGAACAAGTGAACATATGTGCTGCAACATTGAAGCAGGGAGCTTCAATGTTGCAGCACATATTGAAGCTCCCAGGCATCCCTGCTTTAAATTCTTCTGTCACCAGTGTCAATCCCCACAATAAATTTTTCCTTTGTTGGTTCTATATTGGCTGAAAAGAGAGAGAGAGAGAGAGAAAGAGAGCCAACTCTGGTTGCTTATCAGCCTACAAAGCTCCTTGTAAGCTGTGAGCTGATTTTCTGCAACGTCTTTATTTACTAAAGTCTTGTACAAAACAACAAGTGCTTTGATTAGCAGAAGCTAATAGTAAAACTAGCAGAAATGAGTGCTCTGAATATTTATTAGTTAGTTTATTAGTTTAATAACAGCCTCCGTAGCCAAGTGGTCAGGAATGGGAGTGTAGTAGCACACGCTCTTTGAGTAGATCGGGGTTTAAGCCCCTGACTGCTAAATACGGTCAAGCTGCCAACCTTCACTGGACCAGCATGGCAGATTATGGTCCATTTCCCTCAACATGAATTGTTGAGGAGGCTTCTATCCTGCAGTGAATTGATAGTGGCTGCTGCTTTTTATTAGTTTAATCAGTTTTTAATGTATCTAGTGCATAAAATAACTATTTTTATTTAATATAGAGAGAGAAAGAATGCGTGCATGCATTTTTTTTATGCATACATAAACCATATTAGATACCATTATTCACAGCAGTGAAATTAACTTTTAAACAATACAAATTCGATACATTCTGGCCACTGACACCTCCTCCCCAGAGCTTTTTTTTCCTCTCTCTTTTTTTTTTTGAAAAATTTACATACACGGCATTTCATTAGCATTAGTAGAGGCATATGAGGCCTTCAGACCTGTATACAGTACTCAAGGTGTGGCCTGACCATTGCCTTATACAAGGGGATAATTACCTCTTTATCTCTGCTAGCAAAATTTCTGTAACATGTTAAATTTCGTGCAACACCATGACTCAGAACTGCATAATTGCAGGTCCTGGAATACTTATAGTTATGAACAAAACATATTTATTCAATGAAATTATAGCACATTAGCCCACCTTTGGCTGTAATGACCGCTTTAGCACATTGTGTAAGGCTTTCTACTGATTTCCAGTACAAATGAAGATGGCCATCTTGGCCTTGCCATAAGTCTGCATTCCAGTTCATCCCAAAGATGTTCATTTGGGTTGAGATTGAAGTTCTGTGATGTCCAGTGCAATGTGCTGATTGCTGATGTAGTCTTTAAAGCCATACATTCACAAACCTTCCTTTGTGACATCGAGCATTGCTATGTTGGGAGGCATAAAGGCTTCTTCCATAAAATTGCTACAGTGTAGGGCATACAAAATTGTTCCAGACATCAGTATAGAACACAATATTTATCGTTCCATCCACCACAACCAGTGAACTTGGTCCATACCATTAGAAGTTCCTGCCAGATCATGACGACACTTCCTCCTCCATTATCACATTTAGGGCAGTGTATCCAAGTAATAAACATTCTCCAGGCATCCTCCAAACCCAAGAATGGCCATAATACTAGAATATCATGTGGCATGACTTGTTACTCCACAGGTATATCAATTGATCTGTTGTTCACGTTAGGTGCTCCTTGTACCATGCCAGGTGGTGGTGTGTATGTTTTTCTTATCAAAGACTTGTTGGCTATAGCTATTCTACAAAAATTCATGGTGTGAAACTCTATATGTGGTAGAAACACTTACAGGTTTGCCTGTGGCTGCTTGAAGCTCTAAACTCAGATTCTTTTAGAATAGTGGTTCTCAACCTGATGTCTGTTCATGTATTTCAAGGTGCCTGTTAAGTAATATTGCACCTCTGATTTGGGAATGCAGGATACATGCACAGGTGATTTATATGTGTAATCTTCATTATTAACTAATTATCACAGAAATAAAAAAAAAAATGTTTCTGCTTTTCCCAGAATTTTATTTATAAAAATATACTAGAATATTGTGTGGCATGACGATGATCTATAATTAGATAAGTTATAATTCTATAACTTATCTAATTATAAAAATATATTAAATTTCATGTGTTTTGATTGTGCCTTCTTTCCCAGAATATGTTGAGCATCCAATGAAGAAAAAAGTTTGAGGATCACTGCTTTAGAGTCTGATGGCAACCAGCTGTTTCAAGGTGCATATGCCATCTCCTGTATGTCATTTCCTCTCAGTCAGTATTTTATGCATACCCCTGGTCATTTGTTGGTCTCGTTGCCACCTCTGTACTAACGTTTCTTCAGCACATTGCCAATTGTTAACTTTAGAATGTATAATTCCTGAGCAGTAGACTTGACGTGAAAACATCTGTGGCAGCACTAGAGTAAAACCAATTGGATTGGTAACAATAAGTTCCGGAATTTTTTACGGAAACGATGCAATTGACTTCTCTTCCTATTAGGTGGCTGTTAGATTTTAAATGATGCAAATAATGTCACTTCCTAAATGGTGCTAACGATGCTAACTCAGTCACCAATGTTGATTCGGTAGAGTAAGTAGTTGATTCAGTAAAGTAAGTTCATACTAAGATATGGAAATGACATTACTTCCTAAATGATGCCAACTCAGTCACTAACATTGATTTGTGTCATATTAAGTGTACGTATCATATTTTAGCTATCACAAACCCATTGTAAGTGAATTACCTATTGAACATGTATTGCAACCTCAATTCATGAAACTGTCGAAGAAAAATAAATGCTTTAAAATGTTAAACAGATTCTTTTCCTACTAAACTCCTTTAACCTCATCCAAGCCAAGGATGTTTTCACATAAAATAAAACATCTTTTTTTTCCCATGGCATCCAACTATCATTTCACTCTGAAACTCTGTTAGCTCTTTCTATGTGCTCATCAGTTAAGCATACTTGTGTGAAATGAATCCCAGGATAATTGCTAATCACTTTTATTGGCCAAAATATTTGTATATTTCACAATTTCCTGCAAACAAAGAAGTATCCCACGACTTTTGATAAGATGACACATGTCACTCCAGGTAAATAACAAGGTGAGTGGAGTTATGCACAAAACAGATTTTACTGAAACTAATTACATAAAAAAAAAATAAAGAAAGCAATGCTAAGGCCAGATTTTATTTGTAGCATATTAATTTATATTACCATAATGCTGCTTTATTATCTCTGATATATATTTATTTGAAGTGATGATTAGGAATTGTGATGTATTATTATGAATTATTTATGTAATAATGTAGATATCCTGGACCAGTTTTACTAATTCGGAGAACCCATGATGAAGTTATTTCTACTCGGTGAGTATTCAGTAATTTTAACCTAAAAAATATGTCCTAATAAAATGGATTAAATCTTGCAACATGCCTACTTCTTCTCTATGTGCCATCTCCTAACGGAGGTCGGCAATCATCACAGCAAATGTCTCTCAATCTCTGGTAGTACTGAACAGCTGTTCGGTGTTAAGTCTTATTTAGCCATGATATGCATCTTCTCCCAGGATATTTTCTTCCTCCATTCTCCTCAATAATTAGCCACGGGATTGTGTATTTGTTGTAACCCATCAGGTGTCCAAGATGCACCATTTTTCTTTTCTTTATGTTCTTCAGCAATTCACAGGTTTTTCCAGTTCTATGTGGACACTCTCATTTTTCACCTTTGCTGTCCATGGCATCTTTAACATTCTGTACATCCATATTTCAAATGCTTCTAGTTTCTTGGAGGCGTTAGTTTTCAGTGTCCGTGTTTCAGTACCATACAATAAAACTTGCCAAATGCAACATGTCATTAAGTGTATTTTAATGTGCAGATCCAGGTTCCCATTGTACAATGCAGATCTCAGTTTATGGAAATACTGCCTTGCCATTTCAATCTTTGCTTTTCTTTCAACATCTGGTTCATTTATATCATTGATCCAGCATCCTAGATATTTGAACTTGTTGACTCTATCAGCCTTCCATATAACATGAGAGATGGTGTTGGTATCATCTATTAAATACCATGAACTTAGTCTTGTTGATGTTCCTGAGGCCCATTCTTTCATTTTCCTCATTCACACAACTGAGGAGTATCTGTGTACTGCATATTAGTTGTACAAAGTACAGTGTCATCTGTATAGTGAAGGTTGTCAAATCACTCTACCATTGACAGATATCCCCTCATTTCTTCTCTCTAACACTTTCTTGAAAATTGTCTGAACAAACCTTAAACAGGAGGTGGGGAGAGTACACATCCTTTTCTCACTCTGTGTTCCAAGTTGATGTTTTCCATCTTTCTACCATCAACTACAACTGATGCCTTTTGGTTCCAGTAGAGATTTCTGATTATTTGGATGTTCTTTTTGTCTCCTCAATAAACTTGGTGTGTTGTGTTGGACTCGATCAGAGGCCTTCTCAAAGTCAATAAAACAAAGATGGACATCAATCTGTTGTTCTTTGCACTTTGCATCATGACCTTAGCACAAAATAGTGCTTCCCTTGTACCCAGTCCTTCTCTAAATCCAAACTGCACGTCATCCACCGACTCCTCACAATTCCCAAATATTCAATTTTGAATTATTTTTAGGATATGGCTGATCAAGCTAATTAGTCAGAAGTCACCACAAGTGTTGATGCGTAGTTTTTTTTTTTTTTTTGGAAAGAGTGACAAACATTGATGTCAGGTACTCCTGAGGGATGTTGCCAAGCTCATAAATTCTGTTAAATAATTCAACAACAATATCAGTGTTTTTGTATTCAAGCAACTTGACTACTTCTACTGGGATTTCATCAGGTCCTTTAGCCTTTCCCTTTTCAGATTTAATTACCCTCTCCACCTCAGATATTAGGAGGAAGGGTCCTACCACTGCATTCAGTAGCATAGCTACCCTTTTTCGGGCCCGAAGGCAAAGAACCTGTTCGGGCCCCTACATAATGAAAATTGCAAAAACAGGAGACAGCCAAAGACACCGGGCCCCTAAAGGGCCCAGGCCCGGAGGAAATTGCCTTGCCTGCCTATATGGTAGCTATGCCACTGACTGCATTGTTGTTGTCATCTAACTCACATTCTCTCTGTCAGCGAAGAGGTCTTTCATGTATTTAGTCCACATGTCCATTTTTTCTGATTTTTCCATAATAATCTCACCTTTGTCATTTTGGATTAAAGTTGGATGTGTCCTACTGATTCCTGAAATCTCCTTAATCTTTTTGTGAAGACTGAAATCATCACCATGCTTTTCTTGCAGTTCTTTTATTTCTCTGCATTTTTCTCTTATCCAGCTCTCTTTCGCTTCTTTAATTTTGTTCTTAATCAGTCTATTCTCCTCCTTGTGCCTTAGTTGTGGTACAAGGAGGAGAATATCATAAAAATCATAAAAAATCATAAATGTGTGAAATCATAAAAATATTTAACTCAATATGCATCTGACTTTTTATTACTTAACTTGCAATCCCATATGACAACCCACAAATTGTTTAAGCTTTGGTAAAGATTTCCCATCACTTTAAAAAGCTTCTGCAACTTTGTGTAGTTTACCTTTTATTAAAACTCGACATGCTTATGTTTACAGTCATTCCTACTTTCATATATTCAGTTATTCATTGAACCACAATGAACAGTGAAAAGAAATTGGAAAGAGTGACAAAAATTGATGTTTGCCACAGAAAAAATAATTTCTGCAGTGTCAAGTGACACTGCAGAAATTATTTGAATGAAGAAAAAGTTTTAAAAATACACACAAGTTTTTCTTGTGAAATAACCCATGTTACACACCACACTAATAATGCCATTTTGCACCTCAGTACTGGGATGTGCATTTTTTTTGGCATTGTACGGGCTTGATCTTGTGATGTATATGCCACACCACATCCCAACTGTGATATATGCGTAACATTTCATTTTATTGAGAGTTTCCACAACAATGAATTGTTCGTTTATATTAGATTATATTTAATTTCATTATTTGTAAAATAATAAGAGGAGTTTACTTCAATATAGTACGTAGAACACTTCCGTATGATACTCTCCAGAAATTAAAACAAAAAAATCGAAAACTTACATCAGGGTAAAAAATAAATAATTAAAAAACGATTTAACACAATTCAAATCAATTTAACATAATTAAATCAATTTAACACAAAAATCAATTTAACACAATTAAAAATTAAAAAGAATCTAACGAAAATATTCAAAACGATTTTCCTTCCTGAAGCTGACAACGCTTTTCGACCGTATGTCGTGATCACAGGATGAAAATTACCAAAACAGATTGAACCTGAAACTTAAATAGTGATTATTTGTCTTCGCGCATGCTTGTAAAGGTCCATGCATCGGAGATCAAATATGGCCGCCGAACATTAACAGAATTCTTGTGTAATTTAATTTCTACGGTTTCTGCAATTAATAGTCGCGTATAATTATGTTGAACATTAAGTATTTTGGCCTTGTTAAATAAAAAAATTGTTTTTCGTTAATGGCATGAAAAGCTAATTCTGACACTGCTGAACGAGCGAACTGAGACTTCATGTTGATTTACACGAATATTCAGAGAAAATCGCATCGGACCTTGGTAAGATGAATCGCAATCACTGTTAGAAATGTTGTATACCAGATCGTTAATTTGTGTTGCGGACGCGAAAAGAACCAAGCGATTGTCAGTATAGTGTATAATTTCTGTATTGGCCTGGCCACAGTTTTAAATTCGATATCTTTAAAGAATCTATTAAGTTGTTTGTGCCACTGTTCAACATATGGGACAGAAATAAAGTATTTTTTGATATTACTATTGTTGGTTGGTGTAGTATTTTGTATCCTATCCTTAGCCTGTACCCTAATTTGGTTTATTGTGGCAAGGGGATAACTCCTGTTTAAGAACCTGCTAGTTAATATTTGTATTTCTGAGCCCAAAGCAGATTCCGTCATTGAATATTTATTGGCATTTAGAAATTGATTAAAGATAATTGATCTTTTGTAGGTAAACGGATGATAGCTATTATAATGTAGAAGCATACCGGTGTTTGTAGGTTTTCGATAGATGCTAAATTGCATTTTATTCGAGTCCCGAGTAAGCGTGAAATTTAGAAAGTTTAATGACTTTGTATCCGTAGCCTCCCTTTCCAATGTAAATTTGAGTCTAGAATGAATATTATTAAACAAATGTAAAATTCTTGGATAGTACTACTATCAGTAATAACTAGAACATCGTCTAAATACCTTCCATAGTATGTGATATGGGGTCGAAAAGGTGTCAAATGTATATGCTCAATCGTTGAGAGATAGATCTCTGACATTAAGCCGCTCAGGCTCAAACTCATTGGCAATCCAAAAATTTGTTTGTACACCTTGTCTCGAAAGGTGATATGGTTGGCTTCAACTAACAGTTTAATTAAGTGAAAATTTCCTTAATAGGTAGCTTCATATAATTAATTAGTATAGAGTTTTTATTTAACATATCACAAATAATATCTAATGTGTATTCAACGTTTACATTCGTATATAACAAGGCAACATCTAGTGAGAATAAATTGTCGTTGTCTCCAAGTCTACAGTCTTTAAGATTATTAAATAATGTATCGTAGTTCTTAATCCCAAATTGTATTACCTGTCTAAAGGGTTTTATAATGCTATATACATGTGTGGCTAAGGATGAAAATGCCAAGTTCTTGTAAGAAACAATAGGTCGAATAGGAAATCCGGTCTTGTGTAATTGTACCTGACCGAAAAGTGCAGGAATATTGTATGTTCTGGCCTTCAATTCCTTTAACTGGGCCATAGTAATGTAGTCGTTTTTTCGATACATGGTTAACGTTTTATTGTTTTTTTGTTTTTTTTTTGGTAGTTATTGGCTCATCGGCTTCTGTGGCCATAATGCACCTCCCAAGGTTTTTGCAGTACTTTGATCCAAGCCTGAGGCAGGATTCGAACCCGCGACCTTTGGGTTGCCAGGCAGGTACTTTACCCACCTGGCTAGCCAGGTCAGCTTTTATTGTATTGATTGACCAAATTGGTAAACAGTGCCGGATCTACTTCAATATAAGTGAAGGTATCTGAAACAACTGAATCTAACTTATTAATATAATCAGGTTTATCTAGTATTACCACTGTATCTCCTTTATCTGCCCTCTGTATAATAATGTCCTTATTTCCCCGAAGTTCTCGTAAAGCTGAACTGTCATGTATTCAATTTAGGAAGTTGCATTTTTTTTATGTTATTCACTACTTGGTTAACTTGTTGAATAAATAAATCTTTTTGTGGAACATTACGAAGTCCAAATTCAATATCAGTTACGCATTGTTTTTTAGGTAGTTTTCGAGGTGGTAAATTATAATTTAGTCCTTTGGATAAAAGTGAAATCTGGTCCTGCGATAGTGTACACGAGGAAAGATTTGTAATCTGTTGATATGTCGGTTCGTTGAATACTGGGTGAGGGGGTGTTCGTGAACTAGCTGACGTATTCTGTGGTAGTGCATGGTGTGTCTGTTGGGGGTTGTCACCCAACTTATATGTACTTGGCCGCAAGCCCGTGACAATGTGTTAGAATTCGCATGAACGTGTCTTGACTTATCTGATAATGTTTGCGATTTATTAACGTGTCTGTTTTTTATTTCTGAGGCCTGTGCTTCCCGTTACAAATCTATGGAGGTCTTCAATACAGACCAATCGTTCGGATGTAGATAATTTTTTAATTTATCACAAAGCTTCCTAACCTGGGAAAGGTATTTTTGTTTATTCGAATATCGAGATTTTAAGGCAAGCTTAACAATATTACACGATGTGGCCAGTGTTAGTTGTTTTATGCCTGAAATTTTTTTATTTAAATTAACCCTGTAAAACTTCGGAACGATGTTGTTTTGAAGGCAATATTTTAGAAAAGAAATATGGTAACTTTGGGCTGAGTATCTTAGTGTTGATTTAATGTAATTTTGCACCAAGCCATTCAAAAAATCCCCCATAATTGTGTGTATCAATAGGTTACACATGGAGAGACAGGAAATGAATGAAATAGTCAATAAGAATTTAAAAAATGAATTAGATAGTATGAATCAGAGCTATAATACTCAATATGTTCTACGTTGATATTAAAATAATATCTTATTAAAATAATAAGAGGAGTTTACCTCAATATAGTAAGTAGAACACTTCCGTATGATACTCTCCAGAAATTAAAACAAAAAAATCAAAAACTTAACATTAGAGAAAAAAATAAATAATTAAAAACCAATTAAACACAATTAAAAAGAATCTAACGAAAATATTCAAAACGATTTTCTTGCCTGAAGCTGACAACGCTTTTCGACCAGATGTCGTGATCACAGGAATGAAAATTACCAAATAGGGTTGAACCTGAAACTTAAATAGTGATTATTTGTCTTTGTGCATGCGCGTAAAGGTTACGCATCAGAGATCAAATATGGCCGCCGAACATTATTCTCCGATCTCCGATGCGTGGACCTTTACACGCATGCATGAAGACAAATAATCACTTTAAGTTTCGGGTTCAACCCTATTCGGTAATTTTCATTCCTGTGATCACGGCATACAATCGAAAAGCGTTGTCAGCTCCAGGAAGGAAAATCGTTTTGAATATTTTCGTTAGATTCTTTTTAATTTTTAAAAAGAATCGGGACTCAAATAAAATCCAATTTAGCATCTATCAAAAACCTACAAACACCGGTATGCTTCTATATTATAATAGCTATCACCCATTCACCTACAAAAGATCAATTATCTTTCATCAATTTCTAAATGCCTATAAATATTCAATGACGGAATCTGCTTTGGGCTCAGAAATAAAAATATTAACTAGCAGGTTCTTAAACAGGGGTTATCCCCTTGCCACAATAAACCGAATTAGGGTACAGGCTAAGGATAGGATAAAAAATACTACACCCACCAATAGTAATATCAAAAAATACTTTATTTCTGTCCCATATGTTGAACAGTGACACAAACAGCTTAATAGATTCTTTAAAGATACCGAATTTAAAATTGTGGCCAGGCCAATATGGAAATTACACACTGTACTGAACAATCGCTCGGTTCTTTCTGCGTTCGCAACACAAATTAATGATCTGGTATACAACATTTCTTGCGGTGATTGCAACTCGTCTTACCAGGGTTCAACGCGATTTTCTCTGAATATTCGTGTAAATCAACGTGAAGCCTCAGTTCGTGCTTCTCATTCAGCAGCATCAGAATTAGCCTTTCATGCCATTAATGAAAAACATACTTTTTTATTTAACAAGCCAAAATACTTAATATTCAGCGTAATCATACGCGACTATTAATTGCAGAAACCGTAGAAATTAAATCACACGAGAATTCTGTTAATGTTCTGCGGCCATATTTTATCTCCGATGCGTGGACCTTTACGCGCATGTGCGAAGACAAATAATCACTATTATTTGTTATAAGTTTCAGATTCAACCTGTTTCAGTAATTTTCATTCCTGTGATCATGACTGTTAAATCGGTTTTTAATTATTTATTTTTTACTTTCATGTAAGTTTTCGATTTTTTCGTTTTAATTTTTGGAGAGTATCATACAGATGTGTTCTGCATACTATATTGAGGTAAACTCCTCTTATTATTTTACAAATAATGAAATTAAATATAATCTAATATAAACGAACAATTCATTGTTGTAAAACTTTCAATAAAATGAAATGTTATGCATATATCACAGTTGGGATGTGGTGTGGCATATACATGACAAGATCAAGCCCATACAATGTCAAGAAAACTGCACATCCCATTACTGAGGTGCAAAATGGCATTATTAGTGTGGTGTGTAACATGGGTTATTTCACAAGAAAAACTTGTGTGTATTTTTAAAACTTTTTCTTCATTCAAATAATTTCTGCAGTGTCACTTGACACTGCAGAAATTATTTTTTCTGTGGCAAACATCAATTTTTGTCACTCTTTCCAATTTCTTTTCACTGTTCATTGTGGTTCAATGAATAACTGAATATATGAAAGTAGGAATGACTGTAAACATAAGCATGTCGAGTTTTAACAGAAGGTAAACTACACAAAGTTGCAGAAGCTTTTTAAAGTGATGGGAAATCTTTACCAAAGCTTAAACAACTTGTGGGTTGTCATATGGGATTGCAAGTTAAGCAATAAAAAGTCAGATGCATATTGAGTTAAATCTTATGATTTCAAATGCAGATAGAGCAGCATGGGTACCATACTGATCCTGCTCAGGTTGCTGACAAATTGAATAAATATTTTGCATCTATATTCACACATGAGGAATTCTTTAGGGAAGTGGGGCCAGATGATTATCAAACTCTAAAAGAGAGCTAAATGATTTTGTGATAACTGAGAGGAATGTGGAAGAGAAACTGTTGAAGTTAAACATAAGAACAGCATCTGGGGTGGATGGGATCTATTCAGTTATATTAAGAGAGGATGTTCCAGTTATCATTAGCTTTAGTAGAGGCATCTGATGCAAGAAAGCAAGCTTTTACGGTATCAGCCAAAAAAAACCTTCCCATTTCACCCATCCATTCGCTCCAAACGTTTGTCTAGTTCTGCCTTGAATTTAAGTTGTCAACTTCTACGTTAGATGGAAGTTTGTTCTAGCAATTAACCACCCGCTGGCTAAAGGCAAATTTGCAATTTGAATTTATGTCCCCTCAGGACATAAATTCAAATTGGAACAGTCCTCGTAAATTATTTAAAATATTTATGCAAAAATGCTGAACTGAATTTGTTTGAAATATTGTTTTCAGCAATAATTGGCAACCTCCTTGCCAGTATGCTGTAAATCTGTGATCTGTTTCTGTTATTTAGTAGCATGTTGGGAAAATTTCATCTGGTAAAATTTTTTAATAAAGGTATTATTTTTGAATAGCTTTAATTGAGCTATTAAAATTTTAATTAAATTCAGTGATTTGTTTTTTCCTACTGCAATTAATTTAATTTTTTTAAATGCATTTTTATGTAAACTTGACTTGTTTGTTACTGAAAAAAATTCAATTTCTTGTTAAAAACATGAAATACATGTTTTTCTTATAAATGAAGCTTATAAATGCTTCACAGTTTTATTTTTATATATTTATTTTTATTCAATGAAATATTCTTAATTTTTGCACGAACAGTTTTAATTTAATTGCATGAACAGTTTAATAAATGAAACCCTTCACTCCATTACACTGGATTTATCTCCATATAACCCCAGTGGCTCACATCTGGTGAGTATGGGCTTGGCACACCCAGGGTCATGAGCTGGATATCATCATTCTTCTCTTTCTTGGTGATGATTCCCTTCTACTTCTGACTCTTGTTCTCTCTCTAGGTAACTCAGAATTTTTTTTTCTTTTGGCTGGTGCAGCAAAAGCCTCAGGCTTCCTTGCACCATATGGCTAATGATAATAATAATATGCTTTATTTTCAGTGTAGGATTCTCAACAATGGACATATGTTAACTAATTAATATATTGTTAAGACATACTCAGAAACAAAGGTAAAATACACAACAACACAGGCTGCAGTTCAAATAATCACATTTTCATCTTTTAGGGTCCTAATCATATGATGTGGTTGTGGAGGCTATTGTTTAGCTGTTGGCCAAAGAAATGTTGGGTATTCTGTTGCTGGTGATCTCCTTGGAGCAGCCTTGTTGTACAGTGGGGTATACTGTGTTTTTGGATAGCTGATCTCTATCGCCACTCTTAGCACTATGGTTAGAGGAATATGACTCTAGGATCATAAACATACCTAAACCAAGATCAGAAAAAAAAGTTCGAATATCTTTAAAACAAGACCAGTCACTTCAGGTCAGTAAAACTAATAGGGGAGGAGCGGATAATTACTCAAAAAACCAACTACAGTAACAGAATTAACAGGGTTTGTGTGTGATTCAGACATTTACATAGCCTTGAATTATGGTTCTCCAAAATACTTAAGAGAAAAAAAAAAAAAAAAAAGTAGCACCATAAAGACCTTTCACCAAAAACAAGACACACAATGCACAAAATCTTGACAACTTAGAAAACCCCATTCATCTTTGAGAATATTAAGGTCCTTGAAGAGAGCTACTATTCTGCCCTATAGTGCATGGAAAATACCATGGAAAAATTCCTTGTCTCCAAAGAATGGAGACAAGGAATTTTTCATGTATGTGAAAGCTAATTAGATCATACCCTTGTGCACTGGGTGTGGGGAAAGTCTTAGATAAACCAGCTGATGTTGCTGATGAATTGAATAGGTACTTTGCATTGGTCTTTACTGATGAAAGACCTTTCGAGCTGAGAAGAGGCTGTGTAAGTGAACTGAACCATATCAAATTAGTGATGTGTTAATTACAGATGATTGTTTATTAGAAAAATTTTTGAGCATAAAGGCAAGTAAGGCTCCTAGATTTGGTGGCATATACCCTGTAGTTTTGAGGGAGAGTTCAAGGGAGTGTATTGAACAGTTGAGGTTAATTATAAGGGCATCTTTGGACAGCAGAGATTCCTTTGGATTGGAGAAGTGCCAATGTATCGCTAATACATAAAAGCACTTCTAAGAATGAAGTTGGCAACTACAGACTGGTTAGTCTGACTTCATTGGTGGGAAAAATCTTAAGAGGCAATGATTAAGAGTGCAATACGGTGCCTCTGTAGCCAGGTAGGAAGGAGCAGCAGTGCGTAGCACACGCTTCTTGATCGGACCAGGGTTCGAGCCCGTCACCACCAAATACGGAGGATGTGGAAAGGTCAGTGAATGACCACTGCATATTCACGGAGCAATATGGCCTTAGTTGCTAATGCTCCTAAAAAAAAAAAAAAAACAAAATAACAAAAAAAAAAAAAAAAGAGTGCAATCCAGGAAAAATTATTATTATTATTAATAGCCATAATATTAGATAGATATGGCATTCTGGACACAGATAACATGGCTTTGTTAAGGGAAAATCATGCTTAACAAACTTAGTAGGCTATTTTGACACAGTTACTCATGAGCTGAACAATTTTGGCTAGTGTATTTTGATTTTAGTAAAGCATTTGACTTGGTCCCTCATGAGAGGTTACTGTATAAGTGTGAACAGGTTGGTATTACTGGTAAGATTCTAAGATTTATTGCTGAGTGGCTGTAGGGCAGAAGGCAGAGGGTTGTAATTAACAGATATTCTTCAGATTGGTGTAATGTCAGGAGTGGGCCCCTCAAGGATCAGTTCTCATTTTCATAAATGACATCAACAAAGAGATAGAAGGCGTGATGTCAAAATTTTCAGACAATGTAAAGACTTGCAGAGTCGTTAATGATCAGTGCCAAGCGTGCTCCTTTAGGATGACTTGAACAGACATCAAAGATGGTCAGAGAAGTGGCTGCTATATCTTAATGCTGCTAAATGCAAGGTCTTACACTTGGAGAATAACAACTCAAAAATAAATTATACACTTGGTGGGGTTGAATTAAAAACAGTGGAGGAGGAAAGGGATCTGGGAGTTACAATACTGGTAGATAAAAAGTTTTCTGAACAGTGTAAACAGGCAGCCAGAAAAGCTCATGATGTCCTATCAATGATTTTTTGAATATTATCCTGTACAGATAGGGAGGTCATAATCCCACTATATAAGGCAATTGTAAAACCACATTTGGAATACTGTGTTCAAGTATGGAGGCCTAATCTGAAAAAAAGACATTGAACTTCTTGAAAGGGTCCAAAAACAGCAACTCAAATGGTGAGATCGGCAGAAGGACGACTGTATGAGGAACGGCTCTGATTATGTGAGCTACAGAGCTTGACATTCAGGCATCTCAGAGGTGACCTGATTGAGATTAGTAAAATGAATAAAAGTGGAATTCTGACTGTTATAAAGAATTACAGAACTAGACATCATAAATTCAAATTACAGGAGGAGGGGGGGTTTATATTGCATTGTAGGAAGTTTTCTTTTAGCCAGCAAGTCATTGATTGCTGGAACAAGTTGACCTCATAGTGGTAGTTGGGGCTGACAGTTTGAATAAATTCAAAGGTCAACTGGATAGTTAACTGTGTGAGGAGGGAAGCATATAATATGTAATTTTTTTCTATGTTTGTATGTTTTTTTCTTTTTTGCTAGTGTAGCAAAAGCCTGTGGCTTCTTTGCACTATATGGTAAATACTATTACTAAAACTGCTTTGAGTGTTAAAAAAAAAAAAAAAAAAAAAGTTATTTTCTAACCACTGTGCTGCTATCCACAAGGGTAGCAGCACAGTGGTTACTGTCAGAGGTTTGTTTTTGAGGCCAAACATGGTTTTCACCATCAAAAGATACAAAGAGTTCCTCGACATAGCAGACACAGTTTGAGTGTGTATGTGAAGTTACACAGTGTGACAGTTTCAAGATCTCCACACAGAATCTTGCTAGAATAATGAAAACTGTCTGACTAAACTGAGAGGTCAGTTAGTGTTATGTGATTAGCATGCACAGCCACAACTAAAGAGATTGTGGGTTTGAGTCCATATACTGCCATAAAAAATTCACAGCCCATTGTGAACCGTAGAAAATCCTGTTGCCCATAATAATTCAATATTTTTGCAGTTGTGATGAATTGGTAAATTCTTCTGGCCTTGATCATCTAGAGAATAAGCAAAAATCTATTTATATCTGTAATAGAGAATGGTGCAGGATGACCAGTGGTATTTGGAATATAACTCTAAATACACACTAGCAAGGTTTTGGTAGTGTGTGGCCAGGCTAGTTTTGGCATCTGTAGTGTGTGTGTGGGAGGGAGGGGGTGCTTATAAACACATTCTCATGTCGTATGGAAACGTGTTGTAACCTGTTAAGTAAGTTGGCTAAATTTCTCAGAAAATTTGATTGGGATGGAGGTGTGGATGTAAAAGTTCTAACTACCCATCTTGCAAGTTCAAATTCAGCCATTTTATTAACAACACTTCTGACATTATTGTAGACACACTTCAGATGAAGTAATCTTCTATAGTTTGCTACATTGACACACCCCCCTTGAAGTTATTTAGGTTTGTATCCCAAGCTTTATCTTCCACCTGTGCAAGAATTACTTTGACCAATATCATCAGATAACTGCAGATCTAAATTACCCCCCCCCCTCCATAACTATCAGTTTCACTGAGCCCTTAGGGTATCCCCAACAATACTGGCACCACCTTTGTTCAAATGAATACCATCTCAGCAAATAGATTCCTTCTGCCTACAAATGCTGGCCATACTGACAAAAATCCCCCCCCCCCATAGAATCTTGCACATTCCCTCGGGTCTTAGGTTAATCCATAAGGCTTTCAGCGTATAATCCTTCCTATCGTGTCTGGGCAGAATTGCAGACACATACACATTCTGACCTAACTCGTGGAATTTTTTCAGTGTAGTCCTATATTTATCCAACGGATGGTAAGGTTATGTATGTTTAATGTCATTAGTCCCCACTTGAATAATAATTCTCTCTTTACCTCCCTTAAATTCTGACAATCTGTTGGTACATCAACTGTTGCTCCTAGCAAACACACTCTGGTTCTGCACCACCTATCTTTATAACAGAAAATGTTACCTATTTCTCTGACAGTAGTTTCCAAATAAAACTAGATCACCTGCAACCAGAGCAGTCTGCACTTGACTATTCTTTTCTGGGACCTGAATCAGGTGTGCATCACTTGGCAGGTCAGGAGATACTTGAGTCCCTGATGAGCTCCCAGTTACATTTGTTTCTAGGGCAAGCGCTCGTTTCTTCAATGACTCAAATTTTTCTCGTAATGCATTAAGTTGTAATTTGAGATTGGTACATTCCTTACATCGGCTACAAAGAAAAGAATCGCTAGATGAGCTAGGTCTGTCGACTAGATCAGTCTTATACATGCCACAGGCTACACAAATGACAAAGTCGTGACTCACACCAGAAATGTCCGCACGCATTTCAGTTTGAGTCCCGATGTGCCTGGACTTTGTATTGAAAGTGGATCTTATAGCAATCATAATTTCAGTAAAATTTGTACTTTAGAAAGATTACAAAATTTAAATTTACAATATATTATAAAATTTATGTTAACAAAATATTGCAAAAATTAAACTGCTGACAAAACTTAAATCACTAAAGAAGTCCCCTCGACATGGGCACCTGTATGTGGTGAGGGGACCTCCCAGTGACGCTGCTGGACTTCCAGACTAGCATCACTGGGATCCAACGCCCACAGCCCAGGTTCCAGGCTTACATCAATGGAATCCGGCGTGTTTGCCATGCGCTGCGACCCATGGAAATTCGGAAAGGGGGATCCTGGTGGTTGAGGGGCTCAGCTTCAATACACCACTTTGGCCCCTGCTTCGACAAGACGGGTGGTCCTGGAAGGCCTGACTAGGATCAATCGGCTAGTAGGCTCACCTGCGAGGGTCAACCGTGTCAATGCCACGCCCCTACCCTCATGGTCCGAGGGACAGGATTCAGGCTGGCGGCGGTGCGGGTATAGTGTCTGGGTAGCCCTGGCGTTCCACTCTCGAGCGCATTTATTGCATGCCGGGTAGTGGGCCCCTTTGGGCTCCGTGGTGGGTGGGGAGCCCGGGCACTGAACAACTTAAAAACTATATGAATCCTGATAAACTTACTTCTTCAGGGGCCCCAACCCGGTTCCTATCTGAAAATTTAGACAGAGAGGCAGATAGCATTATTGCCAAAAAGAGGCAGCGAACCGAATTACCATCAGGGCCTGTCCCAAGGTTCTTAATCATGCATTCTACTAATGAAACACCGATTGGTAAAATGTCGCCCTTTTTTATTCAAAAAGGGTTAGATGGGTTAGCAGGTTCACCCAAATCAGTTAAGAGGCTTCATTCTGGAGACCTTTTAATTGAAACTAAAAATGACAGGCAATCTGAACATCTACTCCGAACAACATCAATCGGAGGAATCCCTATAACAGTGACACCACACAGAACACTCAATTCATCGAGAGGTGTCATTTCGGAGTGGGACCTTCTCGACGTAACCAAGGAGGAAATCTGCTCTGAATTAAAACCACAGGGAGTTATTGCCGTCAAAAGAATTACTGCGCGAAGGGATGGAAAACTTGTTAAAACCAGGAGTGTTATCCTGACTTTTAACTCTCCTAAACCTCCTGATGAGATTAAAGCTGGATACATCAATTGTTCAGTGCGTCCATACGTTCCGAACCCTTTACGGTGTTTTAAATGCCAGAAGTATGGACACTCTCAAATGGCTTGCCGTGGAGTCCTTGCATGCGCTCGATGCGGTGCAAAGGACCACGAAACAACAGCATGTTCAGCCGCAAAACCTACCTGTATTAACTGTGAAGGTGAACACCCGGCCTACTCACGAGCATGCCAGAGGTGGAAAGAAGAAAAAGAAATTCAACGGCTGAAGGCAGAGCTAAATATATCATACCAGGAGGCAAGGAAATCAGTAAAACCCCTGAATATCAACAAACCTACCTACGCCCAGAAGGTAGCAGGGAGATGTTCCGTCGGAACTCAGACGGACATGACCATTCCTCCAAAGGAGTCTTTCACTCCCATCGCGCGTTATCTTTTAAGTTTTCAAAAACCTGCACAGAAAAACCAATCAGCTGCCACTCCTATATCAGTACCTCCTAATGCTCCACAAGCAACAAAGGAAATTATGAAAGAAAAGAATAAGAAAGGGGAAGTTCCCCCCTAGAACCCAAGAAAACATGGATGTCGAGCAGAAGGAGGTACCCGAAGATTCAGTCTTGGAACTCTTTGCGGAGGAAGAAATGGACACGGGACAGCGTCCATTCTTCCCCAAAAAAGATAAACCCAAGGCTGATAAAAATAAGCCCTCAGCACCTCGGAAGCCGCCTGATGGACCCACCAAGCCAGAATAATGGCTAAATTCCTACAATGGAATTGTCGTGCATTCCGGCGAAATATTGATGACATCAAGGCCCTCCTGCAAAAGCATGAGCCAGTTTGCTTTTGCTTGCAGGAGACATATCTAAAGGCAAATGACAATCCCACCATGCACAACATCAATTTTTCGTAAGCATAGAATTGCGGATGGTCCTGCTCGTGGGGGAGTGGCTATCCTTGTGGGTAACCAGACCCCAGTGCAGCCCTTGCTAATTACAACTAGCATAGAAGCTGTTGCAATTCGCCTTACGGTGGGATTTTTATTAACGGTCTGCTCTATCTATTTGACACCTGGGACTGACATCTCCCAGGAAGACCTTGATGATCTTGTAACGCAGTTGCCTCCCCCTTTCTTACTTCTCGGGGATTTTAATGGACATAACACCCTGTGGGGTAGTGCTAACATCAATGGAAGGGGACGAGTCATAGAGCATATGCTAAATGACAATGACCTTTCCCTTCTAAATACTGGAACAAACACTATCTTCCACATGCCTACCCATACTTTTTCTGCCATTGATCTCTCTATCTGCTCTCCCTTCTCTACTCCCTTCACTCACTTGGGAAGTGGAGGAGAATCCATACGGAAGTGATCACTTCCCTGTGATAACCTCGTTACACAGTGGGAGACCATGTCTTCCCTTCAGGTTACCACGGTGGAAGATTGATCAGGCTGACTGGACTGCCTTCCAATATCAGGCAAATTTTGATCTTAGCACAGTCAGTCGGGAGCCTATCAATGATGCAGTTACGTGCATCACAGAAATTACTGTCCAAGCAGCTGTGAATGCTGTTCCAAAAACATCTGCCTGGCTTCCACCATTTCCCAAACCTTGGTGGAATTCACAATGCACAGCAGCAAAAAAGGCTCAAAACAAAGCGTGGGGGATATTCCGCCGATATCCTACCACGACCAACCTTATAGCCTTTAAATGTGCACGAGCCAAAGCACGATATATATGCCGTCAGAGTCAAAAGGAATCGTGGATCCGTTTTACATCATCTATTAACCAGTCTACCAACTCTAAGGTAGTCTGGGATAAAATCCGAAAAATGAAGGAAAAATATACATCCCACCCTTCTTCAATCCTAGATTATAATGGATGCGCTATTGCAGATCCAACTGCAATAGCCAATTCTCTTGGGGAAACATTCTCCAACATCTTCGTATTCCCCATAGTTCCTGGTCCTGAAATATAAAATCGAAAAACAGGCACTTAACTTTAAATCTAAGAGCATTTATCCCTACAACGGGGATTTCACTATTCAGGAACTGAAAAGAGCCCTCGCTCTTTCCAAAGCAAGTGCTGTTGGACCAGATGGCATCCATTATGAAATGATTAAACATCTTTCACCAAAATCTATGGATTGTCTGCTCCTTCTGTATAATAGAATCTTTATTGAAGGGCAGTTTCCGGACTCCTGGCGAAAGGCAATCGTTCTTGCCTTTCCTAAGCCAGGAAAGGATCCAAAAGTCACTACCAATTATCGTCCTGTTGCTCAGACTAGCTGTCTGTGCAAAATCATGGAGAGAATGGTTAATTCTCGTTTAATATGGTACTTAGAATCAAATGACCTTCTCTCCAACATCCAGTGCGGCTTTCGAAGGAACCGGTCCACTTTGGACCATCTTATTAGACTGGAAACATCCATCCGGGATGCTTTCCTAAAACGCGAACACTTGGTGTCAGTGTTCTTTGACATGGAGAAAGCATATGACACAACTTGGAGATTTGGCATTTTAAAAGATTTACATAGCCTAGGACTTAGAGGGCGTCTCCCCTTTTTTATTCAAAACTTTTTAGCCAATCGATCTTTCCAAGTTCGTGTGGGATCCTCACTCTCTCATTCCTTCAGCCAAGAGGAGGGTGTACCACAAGGATCAGTATTAAGTGTCACGCTTTTCGCCATCAAAATAAATTCAATCACAGAACAACTTCCTCCAACTGTAAACAGTGCCCTTTATGTTGATGACTTTAGCATTTTTTGTCAGTCATGCAACATGAGGGTTATTGAAAGGCAACTGCAGAAAGCCATCGATAGCCTGAATTCCTGGGCACTTGCTAATGGCTTCAGGTTGTCGCCGGAGAAGACCGTTTGCGTACACTTTTGTCGGAAGCATAATCTTCATCCTGAACCTGAATTAAGGCTCGGACAAAATGCTATTCCAGTAGCAGCGGACACAAAATTCTTGGGACTCATATTTGACAAGAAGCTGACTTTTCTGGATCATATCCGTCAGCTCCGCACAAAGTGCATACGTGGGCTTAATATTCTCCGCTCGCTCTCCTCTACATCTTGGGGAACAGACCGATGTACCCTCCTTCGGCTTTACCGTGCACTTATGAATCATATGTGGGATCGATTGGCTAAAAAGTTTTGAAAGTACGCTTTAAAACTGAAATCCCTGCCAGACCATCCTACGTGGCCATTTGTTTTTGAGCCACAATGGGAAAATTTATACAATACCCGTAAGACTGCCAATCGTCCTTTTGGTATTCGTCTCCAAGAGCTACTCAAAGAACTTAATATCAAGGTAGACAAGGTTGCCCTAACACCAAAGCAACCCTTTCCACCCTGGCATGTGACTTGTCCCTTAGAAATTGGGGAAAGTCGGACACTCCATCATCGGTCTACCTGCAGCTTTATTCAGCACACCGAGCTGAACATTCTGACTTCGCGCCAGTTTACACAGATGGCTCGAAGTCGGAATCATATGTGGGATCTGCTGCAGTCTTTACAGACAGCACTACATCGGAGCAGATTCCCTCTGAATGCAGTATATTTACTGCAGAGCTGCATGCTATAGAGTTAGCCTTGGATCACATTAGAGAATGCCAATACCAACGGTTCATTTTATATTCCGATTCTCTCAGTGTGTTACAGGCTTTAATATTTGTGAGGTATAATCCTCATCCAGTTCTGTCTAGTATTCAGCAGAAGATTCACTTCCTCCGTGGATGTGAATATGATATCTGCTTCTGCTGGATTCCCAGCCACATTGGGATTAGGGGAAATGATTTGGCTGACGCCGCAGCCAAATCAGCAATTCCCAATAATAACCGCTGCCTGTCAGTCCCCTATACAGACAAATAAATAAGTCAGCCTGTCAGTCCCCTATACAGGCAAATAATACACCAAAACATACACTCCCAATGGCAGGACTCGTGGAATAGACAGACTGGAAATAAACTATATTGTATAAAGCCTGTAATTGAACCGTAGCAGTCTAGTCTGCGCAGGAATCGTAAGGATTAAGTTGTTCTTGCACAGACCCGCATAGGACACAGTCATTTAACTCATTCGTTTTTGCTGAGGGCTGATGACCCTCCTATGTGTGTGTGTCCTGTGGCACAATTTTAACTATGAGACACATTTTAATTGATTGTCCAGATTTTAGTAATATCCGTTTTACTGCTTTTAATCATCTGACTGAGCCGTATACACTCAGTCAGATTTTATCCGACAATGACAATGTGTCTGCTATTTTTAGATTTTTAAAATCAGTAAATATTTTTGCTCGTTTATAAAATTTACATTTTTCTTATACCTCTTGACATAGTGACCTAACTATTTAGGTCACTGAAAGTTAAAATTTTTTTTTTTATAAATGACATGGTCTTGGCGCATTATAGCCTTAGGCGCCTCCGTAGCCAGGTGAGAAGGAGCAGCAGTGCATAGCACACGCTTCTTGATTAGACCAGGGTTCGAGCCCGTCACCACCAAATACGGAGGATGCGGAAAGGTCAGGGAATGACCACCGCATATCCTGGAGCAATATGGCCTTAGTTGCTAATGCTCCTAAAAACCAAATAACAACAACAACAACAGCATTATAGCCTTAGTAGCTAATGCGCAAAAAAAAATCAAAACAAACAAACAAACAAAACTAAAGAAGTCAAGTTTAAGCTACCAAACGAGTTATAAAATTCCCATCAAAATATCGATAACAAAAGCTATCTGAATATTAAGCTGCAGCTTTCCAAATACTTTACAAATTTAAACTTACAATATACTATGTAATTTAAATTAATAGAGTATTATAGAAATTATACTGCTGCCAAAACTTTTAACCACTATTGAAATTAAATTTAAGCTACCCAAGAAAAGTTACAAAGTTCCAACCAATTGTCAATAGCAAAGGCTATCTGAATATTATGCTGTAGCTTTCCAAATACTTACCTAAATAAGTATTCCTAAATAAGGATCTGTTTTGTGGGCAATGGTTATATTCCCCTCTTCTAGCAACCCAAGTTTTTTATCCAAAAGAGGGAAAAAAAACATTACCCTTGACTACAGTTTACAGACACAATCTGCTATCACCTCATATCTTAGCTGGTTTGAAACAGAATCAAATCTAGCTGGTTGCCAGATAGTCCACGAGACTGAACTACTGATAACACTGATAGGCATCCATATCAGTTGGTGCACACATGATTTGCTTCCCCTCTTCTTTAGTCTGTGAATGGAGAAAGTCCAAATAGAATGTATGCAGGAGCACTACTGAAACCACATTATGTTATGGAGCTAGATATATCTATATTTCACCACTCTGTGCCCCCCCCCCCATTTTATCTATTCTGAATCAATGCATCATAAATATTCAAATTAGAAAAACAAACTTATCTGAAAAGAACTACACCTCCCAAAAAACTTGCTAATTCATTTCACAAGTATGTAATCTCAGTTCTGAATCTCACTGATGCCTGTTTTCATTTACATTTCAGTCTGCTAAGTCACTTATTTTTTCTGATGATTTCAGAACCTCAGCTGCTATTCATTTTGTTTTTTTAACAGGAGAGACTGCTTCTACAGGGATGGGATACACTTAAATAGAAAGGGTACAAGAATATTTGCTGATGCTATCGAGGCAGAGTTAGATGGGTCAGAAAACTGCTAGCTTGGGGGGATACACGGACTAATAGATTAACAGTAGCCGCTGGCAGAGGTGAAAGTGATTCTTGCACTGCTTTTATTGAAATGCAATTGAGCAGCAGCCTGGAAAGCAAGGCATTGGGGATTTCCAGGACTGCTGGGAGTCATAGTGGAATAAGTAAATACATGGGCTGTGTTAGGGTAACTAAGATTAGAAACAGGTGCATGTATACCAATGCTAGGAGTATAGTTAATAAATTTGATGAGCTTGAAGTGCTAGTCAAAACATCAAAGGCAGATATTGTTGGATATCAGAGATGTGGTGTCATACAGATATAAGCAGTGCAGAATTGGAATTTGGAGAGTACAATGTGTACTCAAAGGATAGACAGGAAAGGAAGGGAGGAGGGGGTTATGCTGTTAGTTAAGAAACACACAAAATCTAAGGAAGTGCATCCAATTGATGTTGGTGGATAATGCAATGTTGAGTCTGTTTGGTGTGACATAAGCACTGGAAAAGGAAAAATGAGAGTAGATGTGTGTGTTATAGGCTTAATGAATCTAATGAGTATAATAAGCAATCATGCAGAGAAATAGAGTGGACCAGTAAATCAAAGTACAGCAGGCTCCCGTTATAACGCGGTTCACTTTACGCTGATTCGCTATAATGCTGTTCTTATATTATAACCCGTATCTGACTATAACGCTGTCACAGATCACTATAACGCTCTTTTACAGATTGCATTTTTGACATATTTAACGAAATTGTTTCATTTGATGGAGTCAATAGCTTGAAAATGAATACCAAAACAGCATTAAAATGTTTTCCATGCTCGGTGAAATTTTCTTGCACGCTAATTTAATTGCAGTACAGTGACTTGTTACGTAGTTCCAAGATTAACATTTTAAAAAATGATCAAATATATTGCTTGTAATATTTGTGTTATATGCATTTATCTGAAGTCTAGTCATCACTCAGTACAGTATTAGACATTGTGCGTAATGGACAGTTTACTTTAACATTGTATCGTAATTAATGCAACCAACGTAGTTAAATTTTCGAAGAGTTAATAATGGCCGATCAGAATGAAAAGCAACGTCTGGGCACAGTACAAAGACTATAAATGTAAGAAAAATACTGAATTTGAAAATTAAATTAGACGTTTTGAAGCGAATCGATTCCAGTCAACGACAAGCGGATGTGTGCCATAATTTAGGATTTGCAAGTTTGACTGTAAGAACAATTATAAAGAATTAATTTTAGCAGCGGGAAAGATAGCTGTTCCACTGCAAACACCTAGGGCTAGGCCAGCTATTAGGATTGAAATGGAAAGACTTAACTAATTTTATTGAAGATAATATCCAATGCAGAATTCAGTTAAATAATATTAAAAAAAAAAAAAAAAACAGAGAGAGAGAGATAGAGATTAGCCAATATGATGATCTGAAGAAAACTCACCTAAAAAAATAAAAAATGTGGAACCATTTAAAACTAGTAAGGGCTGGTTGAATAGATTTAAAATCGAGGGAGAAGCCACAAGTGCAGAAGGAGTCGAAACTTTCAAAAAAGAACTTGTTAAAATTATTGAAGAGGGGTATTATGTGTTATACTTCTCAACAAGTTTTAAACATAGATGAAGCAGGACTTTTGTAGAAACGAATGCCTAAAAGAAGTTTCATATTGAAAGAAGAAAAAAACATGTCGGGTTTCAAAACGGGGAAGGATCGGTTGACTTTATTGTTGGGTGGTACTGCTGCGGGGAATTTAAAATTAATACCCCTTTTAGTTTATTTGGAAGAGGGCCAAAGTTCAACCCAAAATTGACACATTTTTCATGATTTTAGTTGGAATTTTAAGTTTAATTTTGATACATAAGTAGTTACCACATAATTATATACATATGTAATGCAGAATATTTTATATGTACAAATATTTGAACATTAAATATTTTGACCGACATTTGTATATCTTTTCACTACCATTTATTATTGATTAGGAAATATCCTATGGCACCAACAAATACATATGTTACTCACAAATACATATGTTACCTTTTGGGAATGTGGCGCTCGCTTAGTGCAGATTCACTTAGCGCTCTGTTTTTCCAGAATGAATTATCAGCGTTAAGAGGGGGGTCACCTGTATCTTATAATGGGGGATTTTAATTTCCCAGAGATTGACTGGAATTTGTGTGTTGGTCACTTGCATATTAGCAAGACTTTCTTTTGTGGAGTAATAGTCTTGAAATGATTATCAGTAGTGATTCTTCATGCATTAAGAATCTGCAGATAAAGGAACCACTAGGTGGCAGTGATCACATTGTTCTGAAGTGGGATTTACTCAAAGAGGTAACTACCATCAGGGGTAAAAGGAAGGGTTTTTGCTTTCGTAAAGGTGACTATGGTGTTCTGAGACAGTATTTAAATTCTGTACGGTAGGAACAACTGATGATGTTACCAACAGCAAATTCAAAATGGGAAGCATTCAAAGAATTAATCTTGGAAGCTACTAGGCTTTTCGTACCAACTAAGAAATACTGTTCAAGATTTAGGCCTAAATGGATGTCAGATGAACTAATTAGACATGTGGCAGAGAAAAAAAAATGCATGCGATATATATAAATTAACAAGTGACACAGAAGCCTGTGATGGATATAAACTGATCTGTAACCAAGTCACTAAGGAGATTAAGCAGGCAAAGGCAGATTACGAGAAATCTTTTGGCAAAGAAAAACAGCAAAGAGTTCTTTACTTATGTAAACTCTAGAAGGAAGGAAGGAAGGGGATGAATCAGATTGGTCCACTGGATATCAATGGTGCGACTGCTGATCCTGCTCGGGTAGCTAACAAACTAAATGAATATTTTGCATCTACATTCACACATGAGGAGTTATTCAGGGAGGGGAATGCCAGAGGTATATTAAACTCTGCCAATAATTTAGATAATCTTGTAATAACTGAGTAAAGTGGAAGAGAAATTGTTGAAGATAAACATAAGAAAGGCATCTGGGGTGGATGGAATCTATCCAATTATGTTAAAGGTGGCAGCAAAGGAAGTAAGCAAATCCTTAGCCATAATTATGAGAGCTTCCTTGGACTCAGGGGAGGTACCCATGGACTGAAGATGTGCAAATGTGACCCCAATCCACAAAGGAAGATCAATGGGAGACACAGGTAATTACAGACCTGTTAGTTTAACTTGTGTTCCGGGAAAATAATGGAATCACTGGTTAAAGAAGCATTGCAGGATCATCTAGACAAGACTGCAGTTATAGCTCGGACACAGCATGGATTTGTTAAGGGGAAGTCTTGTCTGACCAATTTGATTGGATACCATGATGTAGTTACAAAAGAACTGAATGTAAAGAATAATTTTATTTTAATATCATATATTTGGATCTTAGAAAGGCTTTTAATACTGTTGCACATGGAAGACTGCTGCACAAATTGTGGCATTGGAGGCAAATTACTGCTGTGGATAAAGGGATGGTTGAGTGGGAGAAGACAGAGAGTGGTAATCAATGGACACTGCACTTTGTGGACTAATATTATTAGTGGAGTTCCTCCAGGGTACAGTGTTGGGTTCATTGTTGTTCTCTGTATTCATCAATGATATTGATGATGGTATATCAGGCTTAATGCCCATGTTTGCAGATGATACAAAGGTTGGCAGGGTTTTTTAGGCTGCTGCAACAGGATCTGGAAAGGTTGAGCAGATAGGCTGAGAGGTGGCAACTGAAGTTTAACATTGACAAATGTAAAATACTGCATATGGGAAGCAGTAACCTCAGAGTAACGTATCAACTGTGTGGTACTACATTGACAGTGGTAGAGAGTGAAAAGGACCTGGGTGTAATTGTGCCGGCAGATATGAAGTTTTCTAAGCAGTGCAGAGGGTCTATAAGAGTAGCTCATTGTGTCTTGTCAATGATATACAGGAATTTTTCTAGCAGGGATAAGGAGGTGATTATTCCCTTGTATAAGGCAATTCTCAGGCCACACCTTGAGTACTGTATACAGGTCTGGAGGGTTCATTTTAAGAAGGATGTAGAGCTGTTGGAACAAGTACAGAGAAGGACAAGATAGTGAATGGAACAAAGGGTTGCTCTTATAAAGAAAGGCTTAAGTTTTGCAAATAGTAGTAGTGGCATGTGATGCAAGAAAGCAAGTGTATGAGCTTATGCAGCATCAGCCAAAAAAAAAAACACTCCATTTCCTCCAAATGCCTGTCCAGTTCCTCCTGAAATTTATTCAGCCTATCAACTTCCACAACGACAGATGGAAGTTTGTTCCAGCAATTAACCACCCGCTGGCTAAAGGCAAATTTCCGCACATCTATTCTACATCTGTCCTTTCTTAATTTGAATTTATGCCCCCTTAGGTTCATAATCTGAACACGTGGAAGGATCCCATCAGAATTCAGCGTGCTCAACCCATTCAAGGCCTTATTACACCTCAATCAGATCATCGTACAGTTGTCTAGTCTCCAGCCACTGCAATTTGCAGAACTTAAGCCTCTCTTGGTAAGAGGATCCCTTCATTCCCCTCACCAATCTTGTTGCCCTGCTCTGTACACGTTCAAGCAAATCTATATCCTTCCTAAAATGAGGCCTCCAGACCTGTACGCAGTACTCAAGGCGTGGCCTGACCATTGCCTTATACAGAGGGACAATTACCTCCTTTTCCCTGCTAGCAAAATTCCTATATATCATTGACAAAATCCCATGACCTGCCTGGCAGCCTGTCTGCATTGCTCAGAAAACTTCATATCTGACTGCACAATTAAACCCAGGTGTTTTTTTAATTTTCTACCGCCTTAAGTGTAGTACCACACAGTTGGTACGTTTCTCTGGGGTTACTTCTACCCATATGCAGTACTTTGCATTTGTCAAGGTTAAACTTCAGTTGCCACTTTAGCCCATCTGCCCAAATTATCTAGATCCTGTTGTAGTAGCACACTGCCATTGCTGTCATTAACAACTTGCCAACCTTTGTATCATCTGCAAACTTCGACATTAAGCCTGATATACCTTTATCAATATCATTGATAAATATACAAAACAACAGTGGACCCAGCACCGAACCCTGTGGGGCTCCACTAATAACATTAGTCCATGAAGAGCAGCACCCATTGATTACCACCCTCTGTCTTCTCCCACTTAACCATCCTTTTATCCATTGTAGCAACTTACCCTTAATACCATTCTGCTCCAATTTGTACAATAGTCTTCCATGCACAACAGTGTCAAAAGCTTTCCTGAAATCCAAATATATGATATCAAAATTATTTTTTGCATCCAGTTCCTTTGTAACCACATCATAATATCCTATCAAATTTGTCCCTTTCCAAACTTGTCCCAAGACTTTCCCTTAACAAACCCATGCTGTGTCTGAATTATTGCTGCAGTCTTGTCTAGATGATCCTGCAATGCATCTTTAACCAGAGACTCCATTATTTTACCCAGAACAGAAGTTAAACTAACTGGTCTGTAATTACTTGTGTCACCCTTCGATTCCCCTTTGTGAATTGGTGATACATTTGCACATCTCCAGTCCTTGGGAACCTCCCCTGAGTCCAAGGATGCTCTCATAATTATGGCTAAGGGTTTGCTTAGTTGCTTTGCTGCCTCCTTTATTATAACTGGATAGATCCCATCCACCCCAGGTGCTTTTCTTATGTTTAACTTCAACAATTTCTCCTCCGCTTTGCTCTCAGTTATTACAAAATCATTAAGTATCCTGCTACAATTTGATAGCCTGCTGCCATTTTCAAACCTTACTAATTCCTCATGTGTGAATGTAGATGCAAAATACTCATTCAGTTTGTTTGCTATCTGAGCAGGATCATCAACAGTCGAACCATCGATGTCAAGTGGACCAATCAGATTCATCCCCTTCCTTTTAGAGTTTATATAAGTAAAGAAATCCTTGCTGTTTTTCTTAGCATCTTTTGCCAAGGATTTCAGTGTCTGGAGATTAGGCACCTGCGAGGTGATCTGATTGAGGTGTATAAAGCCTTGAATGGTTTTTAGCATGCTCAATGTTGATGGGATTCTTCCTCTTGCTCAGAATAATCACCTGAGAAGGCATAAATTGAAATCGAGGAAAGACAGTTATAGATGTGTGGAAGTTTGCCTTTAGCCAGCGGGTGTTTGATTGCTGGAACAAACTTCCATCTGTCATTGTGGAAGTTGATAGCTTAAACAGATTCAAGGCAGAACTGGACAAACATTTGGAACGAGTGGATGGTTGAAATGAGAAGGGTCTGTGTGTTGTTTTTCTTTTTTTTTTTGGCTGATGCTATATAAGCTTGCTTTCTTGCATCATGTGCCCTTGCTAATGCTAATTTGTCCTGATTATTCACTTAGTAATTCCCTTCCTTCCACTTGAATCATCTGTAGCTCTCTTTTGACAAAATATTTAGCAGACAAGAGCACAAGTGACTTCATTGTTTTTTTATGTACTGTAACTAAAATATTAAAATTTTCTAATCAGTACATTGCATAGGTCCTCTATTCATTTATTAATAAATTATTTAATAACAGCCATCCAGAAGCTCACTACTTCCACTGCATAACATAGATGCTCTAACAGGGTTGCCCAGGTGAGGAGCCACCACCTGCATCACATGACTAATAGGACCTTAAAAGACACTATTGTGACCTGTTTGAACTGCAGCCTATATCCCTGTATAGTTTACCTCTGTTTCTTTGTATAATTTTAACAATTATAAAAAGTCATGTATTAATTACTTAACATACATCCATTGTTGAGGACTTCTAGGTCAAGGTTGAAATGCATGGAAATGAATTCATTAATAATGCAGTGGAGTGTTTTCATTTATTAATTATTAATAAGCTATATCTATGTAATAATGCCCTTCAAATTATGTATATTAGAAACAACTTGTAAACTGACCATACTGTTAATTTTTTTATTAATAATGAAGTGTGAATATGCTGTACTTTAATGTTTTTTTCAGGAGAATATTCATAAAGATGTGTATGGATATGTCATGCAGATTTAGAGAGTAAATAAAAAAATATAAATGCATAACCAGCGTTATAAAATGCATATTAATATTTATGCATTTATCTCCTTAAGTTAAATTAGCATTATAAATTAAAAATTTATTACTTGAAAGTAGTTATATATATATATAAATTTTCTTCTAGGGAATCTTCTCCAATTCAAACAAATAGAGGAAATGATTTGCTTATCAAAGTTTTACAGTGCAGGTAAGTTTTTTAGTATAAAATGTGTTCTTTAGCAGCCCTTTTAATAATGAATAGTTATTCATCTGTAATGTACAAGTTGCAATCAAGTTATAAGATCTCTTAATTTATATTTTATGAATGTGTTAAAAAGAGTATGAATTGCATTGCTTGTGTTTGTTTTAGGTGTCTCTCATAAGACTACAGCCGACCGGGCTAGCCGAGTGGGTAAAGTACCTGCCCGGCAACCCAAAGGTCGCGGGTTCGATTCCCGCCTCGGGCTTGGATCAAAGTACTGCAAAAACCTTGGGAGGTGCAATATGGCCACAGCAGCCGATGCGCCAACAACTACCAAATCAAAAAAAAAAATAAATAAATAAAATAAGACTACGTTTTACACAGGTGTTGAAAGTGCTCCATATTAAGGGTATACATAACTTATTGCAAGGAAAATGTGTTCATTTTACTTCAAGAGCAGCTTGTTATTACTGGTTTTTTGCATATAAGTGAATAAAATCCTCTCTATATTCACTAGAAAGTGTCATAATGTATCCTGAAGTTCTGATGGATGCAAAAAATATACATATGATGTTGGCTGTGCAAATTCTGATGAATAAGAATAATGTTAGAATGACACATGTTAACCAACATTGCAAACCAGTCTTCCCAAGGTAAAAACTTGTATCAGATAAAGATTATGGAGGCAGACAGGAAGAACTTGCAACTTCATCAGACTTGTATGCAGTCTGTATAAAGACCTCAAAATGAGCAAAGTTTCAATCAGATGAGTACCTAAAATGAGCCAAGCACCAATCTGTCCAATGAAAGCATGCGGATTTACTGCTGCTAACGAAATTTTATGGTGTTACAAATGTAGGGATGATAGTTGCAATTTTCTGAATGATGCTAGTATCATCTCTGCTCATTGCATTCCTAAGAGCACTACAGTTATAGGAAATAGCTGCCCAGCAGCTATGAAGGAGAAATTCTAGCCAGATTTGCAGCAGAATTGCCCACAACTCATGAATCATCTTTGCATCCCCCTGTGCGAGTTCTCCTCCCTATTGTAATGGCTAGGCGTAAGAATATTTTAGAAAAAACAAATTGGAGTTTCATTCCACACACTCCATACTTACTGGACCTTGAACCAGTGAAATGAAAGATGTCTTCTGTGGCAGCACATTTCAGAGTTGATCAGCAGCATCTAGTGCAATTTAGCATGGACTAAACTAATCCCTAAAGAACACTCTGTTACAGCCTTCACAGCTTGGGGAAAATAGAAGCAACAAATGTCTGAAACTTCTTGGACTGTTGAAAAAGTATATGTAAATTTCATTCCTCTATTATGTTTAATTTCTATTGAATAAATCAGGAGACTTTATAACTTGAATGTGCCTTATAATAGGTAAATTTTGCGATGTTTTTATTCCTATTTTCTATAACTCTAATAATTTATTTATTTTTTTGCTGGCCTTGAAAAGCAAACCAAAAGTTGCTTCTTTATAAACCTTATAAAGAAAAGCAAAACCTCACTGTGTTGTAATTGAATTAATTTTCATCGTGCTTATTGTTGCCACTCTGGAGGATCCATTGAGCTAAAGTGAAGATAATTGTTTATTTGCTTCTCTTTACAAATTAAAATCATAATGCAAAAAACTTGGAAGAGTGACAGCCTTGTGCAAAGACAAACTAAAAATGTTTTTGTTTCAGACATCATTCTGGAAAGTCAACTTCCACCTAAGTTTTCTGTACACCACATAATTTTTTGTATTATCATTTTAATGATAATACAAAAAATTATGCATAAAATAATACATAAATCTCATACATAAAATGAGATGAGAATTGTTTCCTTACTATTGCACGGGTCAACACATTAATATCATGCTGTAGTTTGTTTTTTCCTGCACAGATCAGTTTTCATTTTGTTGAAAAGCACAATTGGTTACATTTTTATTGAGCTGTGCCTCTTTAAGTGAATCAGTGTTTTAACCGTTCAGCAGAAAAATGAGTGATTGTAATTTGGAGCAAAAGAACTATTATTAAATTTTTAGTGAAACTCGGTAAAAATGGTGCAGAAACAGAGATGTTACTGAACTTGTATGGTGATGAAACCATCAGTCAACCACGTGTGTACAAATGGCAAACAGTTCAGAGAGGGAAGATGTCCGTGATGACAAGAAGACTGCCAACTTCAATGACAGGTGAGAATGTTGAGAAAAATTTGATCGTGCACCAAGACAATCAGATGAGCATTCAACTAATCACAGAAAAGTTTCACATTGACAAAGAAATGGTAAAAACAATTTTTACGGAGCGGTTGGGCAAGAGAAAGGCGTGCACATATCCTGGTAAGTGATTAGAAGCAAAAACGTGTGAAAATTTAAAGTGTAAATTTGGAAAAAAATTCATGAAACTCCTGTCTTTTTGGATTCAGTAATAACAAGAGATGAATCCTGAGCCTTTCAGTATGATCCACAAACTAGGCATTAAAGCATGGAGTGGCAAACTCCCTCTTCTCCCTGTTTAAAGAAAGCAAGAATGACTCAAGTGAAGATCAAGTCCAAGTCCGTGCTTGTCATTTTCTCTGATTGTCGTGATGTTGTTCATCATGAATTTGTCCTGCCAAATCAGACACTCTATAATGAGTTTTTAGGAAGACTTTGTGAAAAAATATGAATGTCCAGCCCAATTTACAGCAGGATAAATGGTTTTTGCATCATGACAGTATGCTGTGTCACTTCTTGGTTGCAGTGAGAAAGTTTTTAACGAAAAACAAGACCACAACATTGGAGCACCAACCTTATTTGCCAGTTATGGTGCCATGCAACTTTTTTCTGTTCCTGAAAATTAAATTCTATCTCAAAGGAAAATGATTTGAGGGCTTAGCAGACAATGCAGCAATTAAAGGCGGCTTCCTCAGAAAATATTCTGAGGACTTCTGCTGCAGGTTTAGATTCTGGAAATTTTGAATGGAGTGCTGGAGAGTACACTGAGTGGACAGAAATCGTAGGATATCCACCTAGTAACGGGTAAGCCCACCTTTTGCCTGGATAAGGGCAGTCACACGGCGAGGCATTGAGTCCACTAGTTCACGAAAGCGTTCCACAGGTATTTCCATCGAAGTTTGCTGCACTGCTATCCATAATTCCATTGCATTCCTGGGTGGAGGATCCAAAGCCCAAACGAACCTTTCCACAGCATCCCAAATATGCTCCACAGGGTTCATGTCCGGTGAACAGGGAGGCCATTCCATGGTGGTTAAATCTGCAGAATGCTCTTCGAACCATGTTTTAGTCACCACGGCTCTGTGGGGAGATGCATTGTCCTGCTGGAAGAGCCCATGCCCTGTGGGTGCACAATGACCATGAAGGGATGCAGATGGTCTGCAAGGATGGACACAACCTGGACTGTTCAGAG